>NW_027617059.1:0-153103 GCF_964187855.1 Myxine glutinosa | reverse complement strand
CACTAACACAAGTGCGAAAAGTGGTTTTTCCACACTAATACAAGTGCAAAAGTGGTTTCCTGCACCAACACAAGTGCGAAAAGTGGTTTTTCAACACTAACACAAGTGCAAAAAGTGGTTTTTCAACACTATCACAAGTGCAAAAAGTGTTTTTTCCACACTAATACAAGTGCAAAAGTGGTTTCCTGCACCAACACAAGTGTGAAAAGTGGTTTTTCAACACTAACACAAGTGCGAAAAGTGGTTTTTCCACACTAATACAAGTGCAAAAGTGGTTTCCTGCACCAACACAAGTGCAAAAAGTGGTTTTTCAACACTAACACAAGTGCAAAAAGTGGTTTTTCAACACTATCGCAAGTGCAAAAAGTGTTTTTTCCACACTAATACAAGTGCAAAAGTGGTTTCCTGCAAGAACACAAGTGCGAAAAGTGGTTTTTCAACAATAACACAAGTGCGAAAAGTGGTTTTCCAACACTAACACAAGTGCGAAAAGTGGTTTTTCAACACTAACACAAGTGCGAAAAGTGGTTTTTCCAAACTAATACAAGTGCAAAAGTGGTTTCCTGCACCAACACAAGTGCGAAAAGTGGTTTTTCAACACTAACACAAGTGCGAAAAGTGGTTTTTCAACACGAACACAAGTGCGAAAAGTGGTTTTTCAACACGAACACAAGTGCGAAAAGTGGTTTTTCAACACGAACACAAGTGCGAAAAGTGGTTTTTCAACACTAACACAAGTGCGAAAAGTGGTTTTTCAACAGTAACACAAGTGCGAAAAGTGGTTTTTCAACACGAACACAAGTGCGAAAAGTGGTTTTTCAACACTAACACAAGTGCGAAAAGTGTTTTTTCCACACTAATACAAGTGCAAAAGTGGTTTCCTGCACCAACACAAGTGCGAAAAGTGGTTTTTCAACACGAACACAAGTGCGAAAAGTGGTTTTTCAACACTAACACAAGTGTGAAAAGTGTTTTTTCCACACTAATACAAGTGCAAAAGTGGTTTCCTGCACCAACACAAGTGCGAAAAGTGGTTTTTCCACACTAATACAAAGGCAAAAGTGGTTTCCTGCACCAACACAAGTGCGAAAAGTGTTTTTTCAACACTAACACAAGTGCGAAAAGTGGTTTTTCAACACTAACACAAGTGCGAAAAGTGGTTTTTCCACACTAATACAAGTGCAAATGTGGTTTCCTGCACCAACACAAGTGCGAAAAGTGGTTTTTCAACACTAACACAAGTGCGAAAAGTGATTTTTCAACACTAACATAAGTGCGAAAAGTGGTTTTTCAACACTAACACAAGTGCGAAAAGTGGTTTTTCCACACTAATACAAAGGCAAAAGTGGTTTCCTGCACCAACACAAGTGCGAAAAGTGGTTTTTCAACACTAACACAAGTGCGAAAAGTGGTTTTTCCACACTAATACAAGTGCAAATGTGGTTTCCTGCACCAACACAAGTGCGAAAAGTGGTTTTTCAACACTAACACAAGTGCGAAAAGTGATTTTTCAACACTAACACAAGTGCGAAAAGTGGTTTTTCAACACTAACACAAGTGCGAAAAGTGGTTTTTCAACACTAACACAAGTGCGAAAAGTGGTTTTTCAACACTAACACAAGTGCGAAAAGTGTTTTTTCAACACTAACACAAGTGCGAAAAGTGGTTTTTCCACACTAATACAAGTACAAAAGTGGTTTCCTGCACCAACACAAGTGCGAAAAGTGGTTTTTCAACACTAACACAAGTGCAAGTGCAAAAAGTGGTTTTTCAACACTATCACAAGTGCAAAAAGTGGTTTTTTCCACACTCATACAAGTGCAAAAGTGGTTTCCTGCACCAACACAAGTGCGAAAAGTGGTTTTTCAACACTAACACAAGTGCGAAAAGTGGTTTTTCAACACTAACACAAGTGCGAAAAGTGGTTTTTACACACTAATGCAAGTGCAAAAGTGGTTTCCTGCACCAACACAAGTGCGAAAAGTGGTTTTTCAACACTAACACAAGTGCGAAAAGTGGTTTTTCAACACTAACACAAGTGCGAAAAGTGTTTTTTCCACACTAATACAAGTGCAAAAGTGGTTTTCCTGCACCAACACAAGTGCCAAAAGTGGTTTTTCAACACTAACACAAGTGCGAAAAGTGGTTTTTCAACAATATCGCAAGTGCAAAATGTGTTTTTTCCACACTAATACAAGTGCAAAAGTGGTTTCCTGCACCAACACAAGTGCGAAAAGTGGTTTTTCAACACTAACACAAGTGCGAAAAGTGTTTTTTCAACACTAACACAAGTGCGAAAAGTGGTTTTTCAACACTATCACAAGTGCGAAAAGTGGTTTTTCAACAGTATCACAAGTGCGAAAAGTGGTTTTTCCACACTAACACAAGTGCACAAGTGGTTTCCTCCACCAACACAAGTGCGAAAAGTGGTTTTTCAACACTAACACAAGTGCGAAAAGTGGTTTTTCAGCACTATCACAAGTGCGAAAAGATGGTTTTTCAACACTATCACAAGTGCGAAAAGTGGTTTTTCCACACTAATACAAGTGCAAAAGTGGTTTCCTGCACCAACACAAGTGCGAAAAGTGGTTTTTCAACACTAACACAAGTGCGAAAAGTGGTTTTTCAACACTATCACAAGTGCAAAAAGTGTTTTTTCCACACTAATACAAGTGCAAAAGTGGTTTCCTGCACCAACACAAGTGCGAAAAGTGGTTTTTCAACACTAACACAAGTGCGAATAGTGGTTTTTCAACACTAACACAAGTGCAAAAGTGGTTTCCTGAACCAACACAAGTGCGAAAAGTGGTTTTTCAACACTAACACAAGTGCGAAAAGTGGTTTTTCAACACTAACACAAGTGCGAAAAGTGGTTTTTCCACACTAATACAAGTGCAAAAGTGGTTTCCTCCACCAACACAAGTGCGAAAAGTGGTTTTTCAACACTAACATAAGTGCGAAAAGTGGTTTTTCAACACTAACACAAGTGCGAAAAGTGGTTTTTCAACACTAACACAAGTGCGAAAAGTATTTTTTCCACACTAATACAAGTGCAAAAGTGGTTTTTCAACACTAACACAAGTGCGAAAAGTGGTTTTTCCACACTAATACAAGTGCAAAAGTGGTTTCCTGAACCAACACAAGTGCGAAAAGTGGTTTTTCAACACTAACACAAGTGCGAAAAGTGGTTTTTCAACACCAACACAAGTGCGAAAAGTGGTTTTTCCACACTAATAGAAGTGCAAAAGTGGTTTCCTGCACCAACACAAGTGCGAAAAGTGGTTTTTCAACACTAACACAAGTGCGAAAAGTGGTTTTTCCACACTAATACAAGTGCAAATGTGGTTTCCTGCACCAACACAAGTGCGAAAAGTGGTTTTTCAACACTAACACAAATGCGAAAAGTGGTTTTTCAACACTAACACAAGTGCGAAAAGTGGTTTTTCAACACTAACACAAGTGCGAAAAGTGGTTTTTCAACACTAACACAAGTGCGAAAAGTGGTTTTTCAACACTAACACAAGTGCGAAAAGTGGTTTTTCAACACTAACACAAGTGCGAAAAGTGGTTTTTCAACACAAACACAAGTGCGAAAAGTGGTTTTTCAACACTAACACAAGTGCAAAAAGTGGTTTTTCCAAACTAATACAAGTGCAAAAGTGGTTTCCTGCACCAACACAAGTGCGAAAAGTGGTTTTTCAACACTAACACAAGTGCGAAAAGTGGTTTTTCAACACGAACACAAGTGCGAAAAGTGGTTTTTCAACACGAACACAAGTGCGAAAAGTGGTTTTTCAACACGAACACAAGTGCGAAAAGTGGTTTTTCAACACTAACACAAGTGCGAAAAGTGGTTTTTCAACACTAACACAAGTGCGAAAAGTGGTTTTTCAACACGAACACAAGTGCGAAAAGTGGTTTTTCAACACTAACACAAGTGCGAAAAGTGTTTTTTCCACACTAATACAAGTGCAAAAGTGGTTTCCTGCACCAACACAAGTGCGAAAAGTGGTTTTTCAACACGAACACAAGTGCAAAAAGTGGTTTTTCAACACTAACACAAGTGTGAAAAGTGTTTTTTCCACACTAATACAAGTGCAAAAGTGGTTTCCTTCACCAACACAAGTGCGAAAAGTGGTTTTTCAACACTAACACAAGTGCGAAAAGTGGTTTTTCCACACTAATACAAGGGCAAAAGTGGTTTCCTGCACCAACACAAGTGCGAAAAGTGGTTTTTCAACACTAACACAAGTGCGAAAAGTGGTTTTTCAACACTAACACAAGTGCGAAAAGTGGTTTTTCAACACTAAGACAAGTGCGAAAAGTGTTTTTTCAACACTAACACAAGTGCGAAAAGTGGTTTTTCCACACTAATACAAGTACAAAAGTGGTTTCCTGCACCAACACAAGTGCGAAAAGTGGTTTTTCAACACTAACACAAGTGCAAAAAGTGGTTTTTCAACACTATCATAAGTGCAAAAAGTGTTTTTCCACACTAATACAAGTGCAAAAGTGGTTTCCTGCACCAACACAAGTGCGAAAAGTGGTTTTTCAACACGAACACAAGTGCGAAAAGTGGTTTTTCAACACTAACACAAGTGCGAAAAGTGGTTTTTACACACTAATGCAAGTGCAAAAGTGGTTTCCTGCACCAACACAAGTGCGAAAAGTGGTTTTTCAACACTAACACAAGTGCGAAAAGTGGTTTTTCAACACTAACACAAGTGCGAAAAGTGTTTTTTCCACACTAATACAAGTGCAAAAGTGGTTTTCCTGCACCAACACAAGTGCCAAAAGTGGTTTTTCAACACTAACACAAGTGCGAAAAGTGGTTTTTCAACAATATCGCAAGTGCAAAATGTGTTTTTTCCACACTAATACAAGTGCAAAAGTGGTTTCCTGCACCAACACAAGTGCGAAAAGTGGTTTTTCAACACTAACACAAGTGCGAAAAGTGGTTTTTCAACACTAACACAAGTGCAAAAAGTATTTTTTCCACACTAATACAAGTGCAAAAGTGGTTTTTCAACACTAACACAAGTGCGAAAAGTGGTTTTTCCACACTAATACAAGTGCAAAAGTGGTTTCCTGAACCAACACAAGTGCGCAAAGTGGTTTTTCAACACTAATACAAGTGCGAAAAGTGGTTTTTCAACACTAACACATGTGCGAAAAGTATTTTTTCCACACTAATACAAGTGCAAAAGTGGTTTCCTGCACCAACACAAGTGCGAAAAGTGGTTTTTCAACACTAACATAAGTGTGAAAAGTGGTTTTTCAACACTATCACAAGTGCAAAAAGTGTTTTTTCCACACTAATACAAGTGCAAAAGTGGTTTCCTGCACCAACACAAGTGCGAAAAGTGGTTTTTCAACACTAACACAAGTGCGAAAAGTGGTTTTTCAACACTAACACAAGTGCGAAAAGTGGTTTTTCAACACTAACACAAGTGCGAAAAGTGGTTTTTCAACACTAACACAAGTGCGAAAAGTGTTTTTTCCACACTAATACAAGTGCAAAAGTGGTTTCCTGCACCAACACAAGTGCGAAAAGTGGTTTTTCAACACTAACACAAGTGCGAAAAGTGGTTTTTCAACACCAACACAAGTGCGAAAAGTGGTTTTTCCACACTAATAGAAGTGCAAAAGTGGTTTCCTGCACCAACACAAGTGCGAAAAGTGGTTTTTCAACACTAACACAAGTGCGAAAAGTGGTTTTTCCACACTAATACAAGTGCAAATGTGGTTTCCTGCACCAACACAAGTGCGAAAAGTGGTTTTTCAACACTAACACAAGTGCGAAAAGTGGTTTTTCAACACTAACACAAGTGCGAAAAGTGGTTTTTCAACACTAACACAAGTGCGAAAAGTGGTTTTTCAACACTAACACAAGTGCGAAAAGTGGTTTTTCAACACTAACACAAGTGCGAAAAGTGGTTTTTCAACACTAACACAAGTGCGAAAAGTGGTTTTTCAACACAAACACAAGTGCGAAAAGTGGTTTTTCCAAACTAATACAAGTGCAAAAGTGGTTTCCTGCACCAACACAAGTGCGAAAAGTGGTTTTTCAACACTAACACAAGTGCGAAAAGTGGTTTTTCAACACGAACACAAGTGCGAAAAGTGGTTTTTCAACACGAACACAAGTGCGAAAAGTGGTTTTTCAACACGAACACAAGTGCGAAAAGTGGTTTTTCAACACTAACACAAGTGCGAAAAGTGGTTTTTCAACACTAACACAAGTGCGAAAAGTGGTTTTTCCACACTAATACAAGTGCAAAAGTGGTTTTTACACACTAATGCAAGTGCAAAAGTGGTTTCCTGCACCAACACAAGTGCGAAAAGTGGTTTTTCAACACTAACACAAGTGCGAAAAGTGGTTTTTACACACTAATGCAAGTGCAAAAGTGGTTTCCTGCACCAACACAAGTGCGAAAAGTGTTTTTTCAACACTAACACAAGTGCGAAAAGTGGTTTTTCAACACTAACACAAGTGCGAAAAGTGTTTTTTCCACACTAATACAAGTGCAAAAGTGGTTTTCCTGCACCAACACAAGTGCCAAAAGTGGTTTTTCAACACTAACACAAGTGCGAAAAGTGGTTTTTCAACAATATCGCAAGTGCAAAATGTGTTTTTCCACACTAATACAAGTGCAAAAGTGGTTTCCTGCACCAACACAAGTGCGAAAAGTGGTTTTTCCACACTAATACAAGTGCAAAAGTGGTTTCCTGCACCAACACAAGTGCGAAAAGTGGTTTTTCAACACTAACACAAGTGCAAAAAGTGGTTTTTCAACACTATCACAAGTGCAAAAAGTGTTTTTTCCACACTAATACAAGTGCAAAAGTGGTTTCCTGCACCAACACAAGTGCGAAAAGTGGTTTTTCAACACTAACACAAGTGCGAAAAGTGGTTTTTCCACACTAATACAAGTGCAAAAGTGGTTTCCTGCACCAACACAAGTGCAAAAAGTGGTTTTTCAACACTAACACAAGTGCAAAAAGTGGTTTTTCAACACTATCGCAAGTGCAAAAAGTGTTTTTTCCACACTAATACAAGTGCAAAAGTGGTTTCCTGCAAGAACACAAGTGCGAAAAGTGGTTTTTCAACAATAACACAAGTGCGAAAAGTGGTTTTCCAACACTAACACAAGTGCGAAAAGTGGTTTTTCAACACTAACACAAGTGCGAAAAGTGGTTTTTCCAAACTAATACAAGTGCAAAAGTGGTTTCCTGCACCAACACAAGTGCGAAAAGTGGTTTTTCAACACTAACACAAGTGCGAAAAGTGGTTTTTCAACACGAACACAAGTGCGAAAAGTGGTTTTTCAACACGAACACAAGTGCGAAAAGTGGTTTTTCAACACGAACACAAGTGCGAAAAGTGGTTTTTCAACACTAACACAAGTGCGAAAAGTGGTTTTTCAACAGTAACACAAGTGCGAAAAGTGGTTTTTCAACACGAACACAAGTGCGAAAAGTGGTTTTTCAACACTAACACAAGTGCGAAAAGTGTTTTTTCCACACTAATACAAGTGCAAAAGTGGTTTCCTGCACCAACACAAGTGCGAAAAGTGGTTTTTCAACACGAACACAAGTGCGAAAAGTGGTTTTTCAACACTAACACAAGTGTGAAAAGTGTTTTTTCCACACTAATACAAGTGCAAAAGTGGTTTCCTGCACCAACACAAGTGCGAAAAGTGGTTTTTCCACACTAATACAAAGGCAAAAGTGGTTTCCTGCACCAACACAAGTGCGAAAAGTGTTTTTTCAACACTAACACAAGTGCGAAAAGTGGTTTTTCAACACTAACACAAGTGCGAAAAGTGGTTTTTCCACACTAATACAAGTGCAAATGTGGTTTCCTGCACCAACACAAGTGCGAAAAGTGGTTTTTCAACACTAACACAAGTGCGAAAAGTGATTTTTCAACACTAACACAAGTGCGAAAAGTGGTTTTTCAACACTAACACAAGTGCGAAAAGTGGTTTTTCCACACTAATACAAAGGCAAAAGTGGTTTCCTGCACCAACACAAGTGCGAAAAGTGGTTTTTCAACACTAACACAAGTGCGAAAAGTGGTTTTTCCACACTAATACAAGTGCAAATGTGGTTTCCTGCACCAACACAAGTGCGAAAAGTGGTTTTTCAACACTAACACAAGTGCGAAAAGTGATTTTTCAACACTAACACAAGTGCGAAAAGTGGTTTTTCAACACTAACACAAGTGCGAAAAGTGGTTTTTCAACACTAACACAAGTGCGAAAAGTGGTTTTTCAACACTAACACAAGTGCGAAAAGTGTTTTTTCAACACTAACACAAGTGCGAAAAGTGGTTTTTCCACACTAATACAAGTACAAAAGTGGTTTCCTGCACCAACACAAGTGCGAAAAGTGGTTTTTCAACACTAACACAAGTGCAAGTGCAAAAAGTGGTTTTTCAACACTATCACAAGTGCAAAAAGTGGTTTTTCCACACTCATACAAGTGCAAAAGTGGTTTCCTGCACCAACACAAGTGCGAAAAGTGGTTTTTCAACACTAACACAAGTGCGAAAAGTGGTTTTTCAACACTAACACAAGTGCGAAAAGTGGTTTTTACACACTAATGCAAGTGCAAAAGTGGTTTCCTGCACCAACACAAGTGCGAAAAGTGGTTTTTCAACACTAACACAAGTGCGAAAAGTGGTTTTTCAACACTAACACAAGTGCGAAAAGTGTTTTTTCCACACTAATACAAGTGCAAAAGTGGTTTTCCTGCACCAACACAAGTGCCAAAAGTGGTTTTTCAACACTAACACAAGTGCGAAAAGTGGTTTTTCAACAATATCGCAAGTGCAAAATGTGTTTTTTCCACACTAATACAAGTGCAAAAGTGGTTTCCTGCACCAACACAAGTGCGAAAAGTGGTTTTTCAACACTAACACAAGTGCGAAAAGTGTTTTTTCAACACTAACACAAGTGCGAAAAGTGGTTTTTCAACACTATCACAAGTGCGAAAAGTGGTTTTTCAACAGTATCACAAGTGCGAAAAGTGGTTTTTCCACACTAACACAAGTGCACAAGTGGTTTCCTCCACCAACACAAGTGCGAAAAGTGGTTTTTCAACACTAACACAAGTGCGAAAAGTGGTTTTTCAGCACTATCACAAGTGCGAAAAGATGGTTTTTCAACACTATCACAAGTGCGAAAAGTGGTTTTTCCACACTAATACAAGTGCAAAAGTGGTTTCCTGCACCAACACAAGTGCGAAAAGTGGTTTTTCAACACTAACACAAGTGCGAAAAGTGGTTTTTCAACACTATCACAAGTGCAAAAAGTGTTTTTTCCACACTAATACAAGTGCAAAAGTGGTTTCCTGCACCAACACAAGTGCGAAAAGTGGTTTTTCAACACTAACACAAGTGCGAATAGTGGTTTTTCAACACTAACACAAGTGCAAAAGTGGTTTCCTGAACCAACACAAGTGCGAAAAGTGGTTTTTCAACACTAACACAAGTGCGAAAAGTGGTTTTTCAACACTAACACAAGTGCGAAAAGTGGTTTTTCCACACTAATACAAGTGCAAAAGTGGTTTCCTCCACCAACACAAGTGCGAAAAGTGGTTTTTCAACACTAACATAAGTGCGAAAAGTGGTTTTTCAACACTAACACAAGTGCGAAAAGTGGTTTTTCAACACTAACACAAGTGCGAAAAGTATTTTTTCCACACTAATACAAGTGCAAAAGTGGTTTTTCAACACTAACACAAGTGCGAAAAGTGGTTTTTCCACACTAATACAAGTGCAAAAGTGGTTTCCTGAACCAACACAAGTGCGCAAAGTGGTTTTTCAACACTAACACAAGTGCGAAAAGTGGTTTTTCAACACTAACACAAGTGCAAAAAGTGTTTTTTCCACACTAATACAAGTGCGAAAAGTGGTTTTTCAACACTAACACATGTGCGAAAAGTGGTTTTTCAACACTAACACAAGTGCGAAAAGTGGTTTTTCAACACTAACACAAGTGCGAAAAGTGGTTTTTCAACACTAACACAAGTGCGAAAAGTGTTTTTTCCACACTAATACAAGTGCAAAAGTGGTTTCCTGCACCAACACAAGTGCGAAAAGTGGTTTTTCAACACTAACACAAGTGCGAAAAGTGGTTTTTCAACACCAACACAAGTGCGAAAAGTGGTTTTTCCACACTAATAGAAGTGCAAAAGTGGTTTCCTGCACCAACACAAGTGCGAAAAGTGGTTTTTCAACACTAACACAAGTGCGAAAAGTGGTTTTTCCACACTAATACAAGTGCAAATGTGGTTTCCTGCACCAACACAAGTGCGAAAAGTGGTTTTTCAACACTAACACAAATGCGAAAAGTGGTTTTTCAACACTAACACAAGTGCGAAAAGTGGTTTTTCAACACTAACACAAGTGCGAAAAGTGGTTTTTCAACACTAACACAAGTGCGAAAAGTGGTTTTTCAACACTAACACAAGTGCGAAAAGTGGTTTTTCAACACTAACACAAGTGCGAAAAGTGGTTTTTCAACACAAACACAAGTGCGAAAAGTGGTTTTTCAACACTAACACAAGTGCAAAAAGTGGTTTTTCCAAACTAATACAAGTGCAAAAGTGGTTTCCTGCACCAACACAAGTGCGAAAAGTGGTTTTTCAACACTAACACAAGTGCGAAAAGTGGTTTTTCAACACGAACACAAGTGCGAAAAGTGGTTTTTCAACACGAACACAGGTGCGAAAAGTGGTTTTTCAACACGAACACAAGTGCGAAAAGTGGTTTTTCAACACTAACACAAGTGCGAAAAGTGGTTTTTCAACACTAACACAAGTGCGAAAAGTGGTTTTTCAACACGAACACAAGTGCGAAAAGTGGTTTTTCAACACTAACACAAGTGCGAAAAGTGTTTTTTCCACACTAATACAAGTGCAAAAGTGGTTTCCTGCACCAACACAAGTGCGAAAAGTGGTTTTTCAACACGAACACAAGTGCAAAAAGTGGTTTTTCAACACTAACACAAGTGTGAAAAGTGTTTTTTCCACACTAATACAAGTGCAAAAGTGGTTTCCTTCACCAACACAAGTGCGAAAAGTGGTTTTTCAACACTAACACAAGTGCGAAAAGTGGTTTTTCCACACTAATACAAGGGCAAAAGTGGTTTCCTGCACCAACACAAGTGCGAAAAGTGGTTTTTCAACACTAACACAAGTGCGAAAAGTGGTTTTTCAACACTAACACAAGTGCGAAAAGTGGTTTTTCAACACTAAGACAAGTGCGAAAAGTGTTTTTTCAACACTAACACAAGTGCGAAAAGTGGTTTTTCCACACTAATACAAGTACAAAAGTGGTTTCCTGCACCAACACAAGTGCGAAAAGTGGTTTTTCAACACTAACACAAGTGCAAAAAGTGGTTTTTCAACACTATCATAAGTGCAAAAAGTGTTTTTCCACACTAATACAAGTGCAAAAGTGGTTTCCTGCACCAACACAAGTGCGAAAAGTGGTTTTTCAACACGAACACAAGTGCGAAAAGTGGTTTTTCAACACTAACACAAGTGCGAAAAGTGGTTTTTACACACTAATGCAAGTGCAAAAGTGGTTTCCTGCACCAACACAAGTGCGAAAAGTGGTTTTTCAACACTAACACAAGTGCGAAAAGTGGTTTTTCAACACTAACACAAGTGCGAAAAGTGTTTTTTCCACACTAATACAAGTGCAAAAGTGGTTTTCCTGCACCAACACAAGTGCCAAAAGTGGTTTTTCAACACTAACACAAGTGCGAAAAGTGGTTTTTCAACAATATCGCAAGTGCAAAATGTGTTTTTTCCACACTAATACAAGTGCAAAAGTGGTTTCCTGCACCAACACAAGTGCGAAAAGTGGTTTTTCAACACTAACACAAGTGCGAAAAGTGGTTTTTCAACACTAACACAAGTGCAAAAAGTATTTTTTCCACACTAATACAAGTGCAAAAGTGGTTTTTCAACACTAACACAAGTGCGAAAAGTGGTTTTTCCACACTAATACAAGTGCAAAAGTGGTTTCCTGAACCAACACAAGTGCGCAAAGTGGTTTTTCAACACTAACACAAGTGCGAAAAGTGGTTTTTCAACACTAACACAAGTGCGAAAAGTGTTTTTTCCACACTAATACAAGTGCGAAAAGTGGTTTTTCAACACTAACACATGTGCGAAAAGTATTTTTTCCACACTAATACAAGTGCAAAAGTGGTTTCCTGCACCAACACAAGTGCGAAAAGTGGTTTTTCAACACTAACATAAGTGTGAAAAGTGGTTTTTCAACACTATCACAAGTGCAAAAAGTGTTTTTTCCACACTAATACAAGTGCAAAAGTGGTTTCCTGCACCAACACAAGTGCGAAAAGTGGTTTTTCAACACTAACACAAGTGCGAAAAGTGGTTTTTCAACACTAACACAAGTGCGAAAAGTGGTTTTTCAACACTAACACAAGTGCGAAAAGTGGTTTTTCAACACTAACACAAGTGCGAAAAGTGTTTTTTCCACACTAATACAAGTGCAAAAGTGGTTTCCTGCACCAACACAAGTGCGAAAAGTGGTTTTTCAACACTAACACAAGTGCGAAAAGTGGTTTTTCAACACCAACACAAGTGCGAAAAGTGGTTTTTCCACACTAATAGAAGTGCAAAAGTGGTTTCCTGCACCAACACAAGTGCGAAAAGTGGTTTTTCAACACTAACACAAGTGCGAAAATTGGTTTTTCCACACTAATACAAGTGCAAATGTGGTTTCCTGCACCAACACAAGTGCGAAAAGTGGTTTTTCAACACTAACACAAGTGCGAAAAGTGGTTTTTCAACACTAACACAAGTGCGAAAAGTGGTTTTTCAACACTAACACAAGTGCGAAAAGTGGTTTTTCAACACTAACACAAGTGCGAAAAGTGGTTTTTCAACACTAACACAAGTGCGAAAAGTGGTTTTTCAACACTAACACAAGTGCGAAAAGTGGTTTTTCAACACAAACACAAGTGCGAAAAGTGGTTTTTCCAAACTAATACAAGTGCAAAAGTGGTTTCCTGCACCAACACAAGTGCGAAAAGTGGTTTTTCAACACTAACACAAGTGCGAAAAGTGGTTTTTCAACACGAACACAAGTGCGAAAAGTGGTTTTTCAACACGAACACAAGTGCGAAAAGTGGTTTTTCAACACGAACACAAGTGCGAAAAGTGGTTTTTCAACACTAACACAAGTGCGAAAAGTGGTTTTTCAACACTAACACAAGTGCGAAAAGTGGTTTTTCCACACTAATACAAGTGCAAAAGTGGTTTTTACACACTAATGCAAGTGCAAAAGTGGTTTCCTGCACCAACACAAGTGCGAAAAGTGGTTTTTCAACACTAACACAAGTGCGAAAAGTGGTTTTTACACACTAATGCAAGTGCAAAAGTGGTTTCCTGCACCAACACAAGTGCGAAAAGTGTTTTTTCAACACTAACACAAGTGCGAAAAGTGGTTTTTCAACACTAACACAAGTGCGAAAAGTGTTTTTTCCACACTAATACAAGTGCAAAAGTGGTTTTCCTGCACCAACACAAGTGCCAAAAGTGGTTTTTCAACACTAACACAAGTGCGAAAAGTGGTTTTTCAACAATATCGCAAGTGCAAAATGTGTTTTTCCACACTAATACAAGTGCAAAAGTGGTTTCCTGCACCAACACAAGTGCGAAAAGTGTTTTTTCAACACTAACATAAGTGCGAAAAGTGGTTTTTCAACACTAACACAAGTGCGAAAAGATGGTTTTTCAACACTAACACAAGTGCGAAAAGTGGTTTTTCAACACTATCACAAGTGCAAAAAGATGGTTTTTCAACACTATCACAAGTGCGAAAAGTGGTTTTTCCACACTAATACAAGTGCAAAAGTGGTTTCGTGCACCAACACAAGTGCGAAAAGTGGTTTTTCAACACTAACACAAGTGCGAAAAGTGGTTTTTCAACACTATCACAAGTGCAAAAAGTGTTTTTTCCACACTAATACAAGTGCAAAAGTGGTTTCCTGCACCAACACAAGTGCGAAAAGTGGTTTTTCAACACTAACACAAGTGCGAAAAGTGGTTTTTCAACACTAACACAAGGGCGAAAAGTGGTTTTTCCACACTAATACAAGTGCAAAAGTGGTTTCCTGAACCAACACAAGTGCGAAAAGTGGTTTTTCAACACTAACACAAGTGCGAAAAGTGGTTTTTCAACACTAACACAAGTGCGAAAAGTGGTTTTTCCACACTAATACAAGTGCAAAAGTGGTTTCCTCCACCAACACAAGTGCGAAAAGTGGTTTTTCAACACTAACACAAGTGCGAAAAGTGGTTTTTCAACACTAACACAAGTGCGAAAAGTGGTTTTTCAACACTAACACAAGTGCGAAAAGTATTTTTTCCACACTAATACAAGTGCAAAAGTGGTTTCCTGAACCAACACAAGTGTGCAACGTGGTTTTTCAACACTAACACAAGTGCGAAAAGTGGTTTTTCAACACTAACACAAGTGCGAAAAGTGGTTTTTCCACACTAATACAAGTGCAAAAGTGGTTTCCTGCACCAACACAAGTGCGAAAAGTGGTTTTTCAACACTAACATAAGTGCGAAAAGTGGTTTTTCAACACTAACACAAGTGCGAAAAGTGGTTTTTCAACACTAACACAAGTGCGAAAAGTGTTTTTTCCACACTAATACAAGTGCAAAAGTGGTTTCCTGCACCAACACAAGTGCGAAAAGTGGTTTTTCAACACTAACACAAGTGCGAAAAGTGGTTTTTCAACACCAACACAAGTGCGAAAAGTGGTTTTTCTAACACTAATAGAAGTGCAAAAGTGGTTTCCTGCACCAACACAAGTGCGAAAAGTGGTTTTTCAACACTAACACAAGTGCGAAAAGTGGTTTTTCCACACTAATACAAGTGCAAATGTGGTTTCCTGCACCAACACAAGTGCGAAAAGTGGTTTTTCAACACTAACACAAGTGCGAAAAGTGGTTTTTCCACACTAATACAAGTGCAAAAGTGGTTTCCTGCACCAACACAAGTGCGAAAAGTGGTTTTTCAACACTATCACAAGTGCGAAAAGTGGTTTTTTCCACACTAATACAAGTGCAAAAGTGGTTTCCTGAACCAACACAAGTGCGCAAAGTGGTTTTTCAACACTAACACAAGTGCGAAAAGTGGTTTTTCAACACTAACACAAGTGCGAAAAGTGGTTTTTCCACACTAATACAAGTGCAAAAGTGGTTTCCTCCACCAACACAAGTGCGAAAAATGGTTTTTCAACACTAACACAAGTGTGAAAAGTGGTTTTTCAACACTAACACCAGTGCAAAAAGTGGTTTTTCAACACTAACACAAGTGCGAAAAGTGGTTTTTCAACACTAACACAAGTGCGAAAAGTATTTTTTCCACACTAATACAAGTGCAAAAGTGGTTTCCTGCACCAACACAAGTGCGAAAAGTGGTTTTTCAACACTAACACAAGTGCGAAAAGTGGTTTTTCAACACTAACACAAGTGCGAAAAGTGGTTTTTCAACACTAACACAAGTGCGAAAAGTGGTTTTTCAACACTAACACAAGTGCGAAAAGTGGTTTTTCCACACTAATACAAGTGCAAAAGTGGTTTCCTGCACCAACACAAGTGCAAAAAGTGGTTTTTCAACACTAACACAAGTGCAAAAAGTGGTTTTTCAACACTATCGCAAGTGCAAAAAGTGTTTTTCCACACTAATACAAGTGCAAAAGTGGTTTCCTGCACCAACACAAGTGCGAAAAGTGGTTTTTCAACACTAACACAAGTGCGAAAAGTGGTTTTTCAACAATAACACAAGTGCGAAAAGTGGTTTTCCAACACTAACACAAGTGCGAAAAGTGGTTTTTCAACACTAACACAAGTGCGAAAAGTGGTTTTTCCAAACTAATACAAGTGCAAAAGTGGTTTCCTGCACCAACACAAGTGCGAAAAGTGGTTTTTCAACACTAACACAAGTGCGAAAAGTGGTTTTTCAACACGAACACAAGTGCGAAAAGTGGTTTTTCAACACGAACACAAGTGCAAAAAGTGGTTTTTCAACACTAATACAAGTGCAAAAGTGGTTTCCTGCACCAACACAAGTGCGAAAAGTGGTTTTTCAACACTAACACAAGTGCGAAAAGTGGTTTTTCAACACTATCACAAGTGCAAAAAGTGTTTTTTCCACACTAATACAAGTGCAAAAGTGGTTTCCTGCACCAACACAAGTGCGAAAAGTGGTTTTTCAACACTAACACAAGTGCGAAAAGTGGTTTTTCAACACTAACACAAGGGCGAAAAGTGGTTTTTCCACACTAATACAAGTGCAAACGTGGTTTCCTGAACCAACACAAGTGCGAAAAGTGGTTTTTCAACACTAACACAAGTGCGAAAAGTGGTTTTTCAACACTAACACAAGTGCGAAAAGTGGTTTTTCCACACTAATACAAGTGCAAAAGTGGTTTCCTCCACCAACACAAGTGCGAAAAGTGGTTTTTCAACACTAACACAAGTGCGAAAAGTGGTTTTTCAACACTAACACAAGTGCGAAAAGTGGTTTTTCAACACTAACACAAGTGCGAAAAGTATTTTTTCCACACTAATACAAGTGCAAAAGTGGTTTTTCAACACTAACACAAGTGCGAAAAGTGATTTTTCCACACTAATACAAGTGCAAAAGTGGTTTCCTGAACCAACACAAGTGCGCAAAGTGGTTTTTCAACACTAACACAAGTGCGAAAAGTGGTTTTTCAACACTAACACAAGTGCGAAAAGTGTTTTTTCCACACTAATACAAGTGCAAAAGTGGTTTCCTCCACCAAAACAAGTGCGAAAAATGGTTTTTCAACACTAACACAAGTGCGAAAAGTGGTTTTTCAACACTAACACAAGTGCAAAAAGTGGTTTTTCAACACTAACACAAGTGCGAAAAATGGTTTTTCAACACTAACACATGTGCGAAAAGTATTTTTTTCCACACTAATACAAGTGCAAAAGTGGTTTCCTGCACCAACACAAGTGCGAAAAGTGGTTTTTCAACACTAACATAAGTGTGAAAAGTGGTTTTTCAACACTATCACAAGTGCAAAAAGTGTTTTTTCCACACTAATACAAGTGCAAAAGTGGTTTCCTGCACCAACACAAGTGCGAAAAGTGGTTTTTCAACACTAACACAAGTGCGAAAAGTGGTTTTTCAACACTAACACAAGTGCGAAAAGTGTTTTTTCAACACTAACACAAGTGCGAAAAGTGGTTTTTCAACACTATCACAAGTGCGAAAAGTGGTTTTTCAAGTGCGAAAAGTGGTTTTTCCACACTAACACAAGTGCACAAGTGGTTTCCTCCACCAACACAAGTGCGAAAAGTGGTTTTTCAACACTAACACAAGTGCGAAAAGTGGTTTTTCAGCACTATCACAAGTGCGAAAAGATGGTTTTTCAACACTATCACAAGTGCGAAAAGTGGTTTTTCCACACTAATACAAGTGCAAAAGTGGTTTCCTGCACCAACACAAGTGCGAAAAGTGGTTTTTCAACACTAACACAAGTGCGAAAAGTGGTTTTTCAACACTATCACAAGTGCAAAAAGTGTTTTTTCCACACTAATACAAGTGCAAAAGTGGTTTCCTGCACCAACACAAGTGCGAAAAGTGGTTTTTCAACACTAACACAAGTGCGAAAAGTGGTTTTTCAACACTAACACAAGGGCGAAAAGTGGTTTTTCCACACTAATACAAGTGCAAAAGTGGTTTCCTGAACCAACACAAGTGCGAAAAGTGGTTTTTCAACACTAACACAAGTGCGAAAAGTGGTTTTTCAACACTAACACAAGTGCGAAAAGTGGTTTTTCCACACTAATACAAGTGCAAAAGTGGTTTCCTCCACCAACACAAGTGCGAAAAGTGGTTTTTCAACACTAACATAAGTGCGAAAAGTGGTTTTTCAACACTAACACAAGTGCGAAAAGTGGTTTTTCAACACTAACACAAGTGCGAAAAGTATTTTTTCCACACTAATACAAGTGCAAAAGTGGTTTTTCAACACTAACACAAGTGCGAAAAGTGGTTTTTCCACACTAATACAAGTGCAAAAGTGGTTTCCTGAACCAACACAAGTGCGCAAAGTGGTTTTTCAACACTAACACAAGTGCGAAAAGTGGTTTTTCAACACTAACACAAGTGCGAAAAGTGTTTTTTCCACACTAATACAAGTGCAAAAGTGGTTTCCTCCACCAACACAAGTGCGAAAAATGGTTTTTCAACACTAACACAAGTGCGAAAAGTGGTTTTTCAACACTAACACAAGTGCAAAAAGTGGTTTTTCAACACTAACACAAGTGCGAAAAGTGGTTTTTCAACACTAACACATGTGCGAAAAGTATTTTTTCCACACTAATACAAGTGCAAAAGTGGTTTCCTGCACCAACACAAGTGCGAAAAGTGGTTTTTCAACACTAACATAAGTGTGAAAAGTGGTTTTTCAACACTATCACAAGTGCAAAAAGTGTTTTTTCCACACTAATACAAGTGCAAAAGTGGTTTCCTGCACCAACACAAGTGCGAAAAGTGGTTTTTCAACACTAACACAAGTGCGAAAAGTGGTTTTTCAACACTAACACAAGTGCGAAAAGTGGTTTTTCAACACTAACACAAGTGCGAAAAGTGGTTTTTCAACACTAACACAAGTGCGAAAAGTGTTTTTTCCACACTAATACAAGTGCAAAAGTGGTTTCCTGCACCAACACAAGTGCGAAAAGTGGTTTTTCAACACTAACACAAGTGCGAAAAGTGGTTTTTCAACACCAACACAAGTGCGAAAAGTGGTTTTTCCACACTAATAGAAGTGCAAAAGTGGTTTCCTGCACCAACACAAGTGCGAAAAGTGGTTTTTCAACACTAACACAAGTGCGAAAAGTGGTTTTTCCACACTAATACAAGTGCAAATGTGGTTTCCTGCACCAACACAAGTGCGAAAAGTGGTTTTTCAACACTAACACAAGTGCGAAAAGTGGTTTTTCAACACTAACACAAGTGCGAAAAGTGGTTTTTCAACACTAACACAAGTGCGAAAAGTGTTTTTTCTACACTAATACAAGTGCAAAAGTGGTTTTCCTGCACCAACACAAGTGCCAAAAGTGGTTTTTCAACACTAACACAAGTGCGAAAAGTGGTTTTTCAACAATATCGCAAGTGCAAAATGTGTTTTTTCCACACTAATACAAGTGCAAAAGTGGTTTCCTGCACCAACACAAGTGCGAAAAGTGGTTTTTCAACACTAACACAAGTGCGAAAAGTGTTTTTTCAACACTAACACAAGTGCGAAAAGTGGTTTTTCAACACTATCACAAGTGCGAAAAGTGGTTTTTCAACAGTATCACAAGTGCGAAAAGTGGTTTTTCCACACTAACACAAGTGCACAAGTGGTTTCCTCCACCAACACAAGTGCGAAAAGTGGTTTTTCAACACTAACACAAGTGCGAAAAGTGGTTTTTCAGCACTATCACAAGTGCGAAAAGATGGTTTTTCAACACTATCACAAGTGCGAAAAGTGGTTTTTCAACACTAACACAAGTGCTAAAAGTGGTTTTTCAACACTATCACAAGTGCAAAAAGTGTTTTTTCCACACTAATACAAGTGCAAAAGTGGTTTCCTGCACCAACACAAGTGCGAAAAGTGGTTTTTCAACACTAACACAAGTGCGAAAAGTGGTTTTTCAACACTAACACAAGTGCGAAAAGTGGTTTTTCCACACTAATACAAGTACAAAAGTGGTTTCCTCCACCAACACAAGTGCGAAAAGTGGTTTTTCAACACTAACATAAGTGCGAAAAGTGGTTTTTCAACACGAACACAAGTGCGAAAAGTGGTTTTTCAACACTAACACAAGTGCGAAAAGTGGTTTTTCAACACTAACACAAGTGCGAAAAGTGGTTTTTCAACACGAACACAAGTGCGAAAAGTGGTTTTTCAACACTAACACAAGTGCGAAAAGTGTTTTTTCCACACTAATACAAGTGCAAAAGTGGTTTCCTGCACCAACACAAGTGCGAAAAGTGGTTTTTCAACACGAACACAAGTGCGAAAAGTGGTTTTTCAACACTAACACAAGTGTGAAAAGTGTTTTTTCCACACTAATACAAGTGCAAAAGTGGTTTCCTGCACCAACACAAGTGCGAAAAGTGGTTTTTCAACACTAACACAAGTGCGAAAAGTGGTTTTACCACACTAATACAAGGGCAAAAGTGGTTTCCTGCACCAACACAAGTGCGAAAAGTGGTTTTTCAACACTAACACAAGTGCGAAAAGTGGTTTTTCAACACTAACACAAGTGCGAAAAGTGGTTTTTCAACACTAAGACAAGTGCGAAAAGTGGTTTTTCCACACTAATACAAGTACAAAAGTGGTTTCCTGCACCAACACAAGTGCGAAAAGTGGTTTTTCAACACGAACACAAGTGCGAAAAGTGGTTTTTCAACAATATCGCAAGTGCAAAATGTGTTTTTTCCACACTAATACAAGTGCAAAAGTGGTTTCCTGCACCAACACAAGTGCGAAAAGTGGTTTTTCAACACTAACACAAGTGCGAAAAGTGTTTTTTCAACACTAACACAAGTGCGAAAAGTGGTTTTTCAACACTATCACAAGTGCGAAAAGTGGTTTTTCAACAGTATCACAAGTGCGAAAAGTGGTTTTTCCACACTAACACAAGTGCACAAGTGGTTTCCTCCACCAACACAAGTGCGAAAAGTGGTTTTTCAACACTAACACAAGTGCGAAAAGTGGTTTTTCAACACTAACACAAGTGCGAAAAGATGGTTTTTCAACACGAACACAAGTGCGAAAAGTGGTTTTTCAACACTATCACAAGTGCGAAAAGATGTTTTTTCAACACTATCACAAGTGCGAAAAGTGGTTTTTCAACACTAACACAAGTGCGAAAAGTGGTTTTTCAACACTAACACAAGGGCGAAAAGTGGTTTTTCCACACTAATACAAGTGCAAACGTGGTTTCCTGAACCAACACAAGTGCGAAAAGTGGTTTTTCAACACTAACACAAGTGCGAAAAGTGGTTTTTCAACACTAACACAAGTGCGAAAAGTGGTTTTTCCACACTAATACAAGTGCAAAAGTGGTTTCCTCCACCAACACAAGTGCGAAAAGTGGTTTTTCAACACTAACACAAGTGCGAAAAGTGGTTTTTCAACACTAACACAAGTGCGAAAAGTGGTTTTTCAACACTAACACAAGTGCGAAAAGTATTTTTTCCACACTAATACAAGTGCAAAAGTGGTTTTTCAACACTAACACAAGTGCGAAAAGTGGTTTTTCCACACTAATACAAGTGCAAAAGTGGTTTCCTGAACCAACACAAGTGCGCAAAGTGGTTTTTCAACACTAACACAAGTGCGAAAAGTGGTTTTTCAACACTAACACAAGTGCGAAAAGTGTTTTTTCCACACTAATACAAGTGCAAAAGTGGTTTCCTCCACCAACACAAGTGCGAACTAGAATCCGGGCACTCGGTAGAGCGCATACCTTCGCCGCAGCTACTGTTCTGTACTTGGCATGGGAGTGTATGCGATGTGAAGCTTTATGTGAAATGCGATCGATTTTTAAAAATCAGAATTTGAGCAAATCTGTTTCATTCGTCTGTTAATATGCCTCCCCGATTGACAAATCTGCAATTTGAATTTCATTTGAGGTTGAAATGATTGCGGGAGATCGCGTTATAGTGATGACGTCTTGGATGGACATCCTCTTCTTCAGTCGCTCATAACTTTGAGTGAAATACGATCGAGTTAAAAATAGTCAGAATTTGAGCAAATCTGTTTCATTCGTTTGTTAATATGCCTCATCTCTTGACAAATCTGCAATTATAATTTTTTTTGAGGTTGAAATGATCGCGGGAGATTGCGTTATAGTGATGACGTCCTGGATGGACATCTTCTTCTTCAGTCGCGCATAACTTTGAGTGAAATACGATCGAGTTAAAAATAGTCAGAATTTGAGCAAATCTGTTTCATTCGTTTGTTAATATGCCTCATCTATTGTCAAATCTGCAATTATAATTTTTTTTGAGGTTGAAATGATCGCGGGAGATCGCGTTATAGTGATGACGTCCTGGATGGACATCTTCTTCTTCAGTCGCTCATAACTTTGAGTGAAATACGATCGAGTTAAAAATAGTCAGAATTTGAGCAAATCTGTTTCCCAAAATCTAATCAAATGTGTCCCGTATAATAACCAATCATCCCACCAAATTTCATGCAATTCGGTTGAATACTTTTTGAGTTATGCGATTAACATACACACACACAGACAGACATACAAATAAATACACAGCGATCAAAACATAACCTTCCGCT
The DNA here is from genome assembly GCF_964187855.1 of Myxine glutinosa. NCBI lineage: Eukaryota > Metazoa > Chordata > Myxini > Myxiniformes > Myxinidae > Myxine > Myxine glutinosa. Next base: position 130,706 of record NW_027617059.1, on the reverse strand, counting down.
TTTGCGAAGGTAAAAATGGTTTTTCAACACTAACACAAGTGCGAAAAGTGGTTTTTCAACACTAACACAAGTGCAAAAAGTGGTTTTTCAACACTAACACAAGTGCGAAAAATGGTTTTTCAACACTAACATAAGTGTGAAAAGTGGTTTTTCAACACTATCACAAGTGCAAAAAGTGTTTTTTCCACACTAATACAAGTGCAAAAGTGGTTTCCTGCACCAACACAAGTGCGAAAAGTGGTTTTTCAACACTAACACAAGTGCGAAAAGTGGTTTTTCAACACTAACACAAGTGCGAAAAGTGGTTTTTCAACACTAACACAAGTGCGAAAAGTGTTTTTTTCCACACTAATACAAGTGCAAAAGTGGTTTCCTGCACCAACACAAGTGCGAAAAGTGGTTTTTCAACACTAACACGAGTGCGAAAAGTGGTTTTTCAACACCAACACAAGTGCGAAAAGTGGTTTTTCCACACTAATAGAAGTGCAAAAGTGGTTTCCTGCACCAACACAAGTGCGAAAAGTGGTTTTTCAACACTAACACAAGTGCGAAAAGTAGTTTTTCCAAACTAATACAAGTGCAAAAGTGGTTTCCTGCACCAACACAAGTGCGAAAAGTGGTTTTTCAACACTAACACGAGTGCGAAAAGTGGTTTTTCAACACCAACACAAGTGCGAAAAGTGGTTTTTCCACACTAATAGAAGTGCAAAAGTGGTTTCCTGCACCAACACAAGTGCGAAAAGTGGTTTTTCAACACTAACACAAGTGCGAAAAGTGGTTTTTCCAAACTAATACAAGTGCAAAAGTGGTTTCCTGCACCAACACAAGTGCGAAAAGTGGTTTTTCAACACTAACACAAGTGCGAAAAGTGGTTTTTCAACACGAACACAAGTGCGAAAAGTGGTTTTTCAACACGAACACAAGTGCGAAAAGTGGTTTTTCAACACGAACACAAGTGCGAAAAGTGGTTTTTCAACACGAACACAAGTGCGAAAAGTGGTTTTTCAACACTAACACAAGTGCGAAAAGTGGTTTTTCAACACGAACACAAGTGCGAAAAGTGGTTTTTCAACACTAACACAAGTGCGAAAAGTGTTTTTTCCACACTAATACAAGTGCAAAAGTGGTTTCCTGCACCAACACAAGTGCGAAAAGTGGTTTTTCAACACGAACACAAGTGCGAAAAGTGGTTTTTCAACACTAACACAAGTGTGAAAAGTGTTTTTTCCACACTAATACAAGTGCAAAAGTGGTTTCCTGCACCAACACAAGTGCGAAAAGTGGTTTTTCAACACTAACACAAGTGCGAAAAGTGGTTTTTCCACACTAATACAAGGGCAAAAGTGGTTTCCTGCACCAACACAAGTGCGAAAAGTGGTTTTTCAACACTAACACAAGTGCGAAAAGTGGTTTTTCAACACTAACACAAGTGCGAAAAGTGGTTTTTCCACACTAATACAAGTGCAAATGTGGTTTCCTGGACCAACACAAGTGCGAAAAGTGGTTTTTCAACACTAACACAAGTGCGAAAAGTGGTTTTTCAACACTAACACAAGTGCGAAAAGTGGTTTTTCAACACTAACACAAGTGCGAAAAGTGGTTTTTCAACACTAACACAAGTGCGAAAAGTGGTTTTTCAACACTAACACAAGTGCGAAAAGTGTTTTTTCAACACTAACACAAGTGCGAAAAGTGGTTTTTCCACACTAATACAAGTACAAAAGTGGTTTCCTGCACCAACACAAGTGCGAAAAGTGGTTTTTCAACACTAACACAAGTGCAAAAAGTGGTTTTTCAACACTATCACAAGTGCAAAAAGTGTTTTTTCCACACTAATACAAGTGCAAAAGTGGTTTCCTGCACCAACACAAGTGCGAAAAGTGGTTTTTCAACACTAACACAAGTGCGAAAAGTGGTTTTTCAACACGAACACAAGTGCGAAAAGTGGTTTTTACACACTAATGCAAGTGCAAAAGTGGTTTCCTGCACCAACACAAGTGCGAAAAGTGTTTTTTCAACACTAACACAAGTGCGAAAAGTGGTTTTTCAACACTAACACAAGTGCGAAAAGTGTTTTTTCCACACTAATACAAGTGCAAAAGTGGTTTTCCTGCACCAACACAAGTGCCAAAAGTGGTTTTTCAACACTAACACAAGTGCGAAAAGTGGTTTTTCAACAATATCGCAAGTGCAAAATGTGTTTTTTCCACACTAATACAAGTGCAAAAGTGGTTTCCTGCACCAACACAAGTGCGAAAAGTGTTTTTTCAACACTAACATAAGTGCGAAAAGTGGTTTTTCAACACTATCACAAGTGCGAAAAGTGGTTTTTCAACAGTATCACAAGTGCGAAAAGTGGTTTTTCCACACTAACACAAGTGCACAAGTGGTTTCCTCCACCAACACAAGTGCGAAAAGTGGTTTTTCAACACTAACACAAGTGCGAAAAGTGGTTTTTCAACACTAACACAAGTGCGAAAAGATGGTTTTTCAACACTAACACAAGTGCGAAAAGTGGTTTTTCAACACTAACACAAGTGCGAAAAGTGGTTTTTCAACACTATCACAAGTGCAAAAAGATGGTTTTTCAACACTATCACAAGTGCGAAAAGTGGTTTTTCCACACTAATGCAAGTGCAAAAGTGGTTTCCTGCACCAACACAAGTGCGAAAAGTGGTTTTTCAACACTAACACAAGTGCGAAAAGTGGTTTTTCAACACTATCACAAGTGCAAAAAGTGTTTTTTCCACACTAATACAAGTGCAAAAGTGGTTTCCTGCACCAACACAAGTGCGAAAAGTGGTTTTTCAACACTAACACAAGTGCGAAAAGTGGTTTTTCAACACTAACACAAGGGCGAAAAGTGGTTTTTCCACACTAATACAAGTGCAAAAGTGGTTTCCTGAACCAACACAAGTGCGAAAAGTGGTTTTTTCAACACTAACGCAAGTGCGAAAAGTGGTTTTTCAACACTAACACAAGTGCGAAAAGTGGTTTTTCCACACTAATACAAGTGCAAAAGTGGTTTCCTCCACAAACACAAGTGCGAAAAGTGGTTTTTCAACACTAACACAAGTGCGAAAAGTGGTTTTTCAACACTAACACAAGTGCGAAAAGTGGTTTTTCAACACTAACACAAGTGCGAAAAGTATTTTTTCCACACTAATACAAGTGCAAAAGTGGTTTTTCAACACTAACACAAGTGCGAAAAGTGGTTTTTCCACACTAATACAAGTGCAAAAGTGGTTTCCTGAACCAACACAAGTGCGCAAAGTGGTTTTTCAACACTAACACAAGTGCGAAAAGTGGTTTTTCAACACTAACACAAGTGCGAAAAGTGGTTTTTCCACACTAATACAAGTGCAAAAGTGGTTTCCTCCACCAACACAAGTGCGAAAAATGGTTTTTCAACACTAACACAAGTGCGAAAAGTGGTTTTTCAACACTAACACAAGTGCAAAAAGTGGTTTTTCAACACTAACACATGTGCGAAAAGTATTTTTTCCACACTAATACAAGTGCAAAAGTGGTTTCCTGCACCAACACAAGTGCGAAAAGTGGTTTTTCAACACTAACATAATGTGAAAAGTGGTTTTTCAACACTATCACAAGTGCAAAAAGTGTTTTTTCCACACTAATACAAGTGCAAAAGTGGTTTCCTGCACCAACACAAGTGCGAAAAGTGGTTTTTCAACACTAACACAAGTGCGAAAAGTGGTTTTTCAACACTAACACAAGTGCGAAAAGTGGTTTTTCAACACTAACACAAGGGCGAAAAGTGGTTTTTCCACACTAATACAAGTGCAAAAGTGGTTTCCTGAACCAACACAAGTGCGAAAAGTGGTTTTTCAACACTAACACAAGTGCGAAAAGTGGTTTTTCAACACTAACACAAGTGCGAAAAGTGGTTTTTCCACACTAATACAAGTGCAAAAGTGGTTTCCTCCACCAACACAAGTGCGAAAAGTGGTTTTTCAACACTAACACAAGTGCGAAAAGTGGTTTTTCAACACTAACACAAGTGCGAAAAGTGGTTTTTCAACACTAACACAAGTGCGAAAAGTATTTTTTCCACACTAATACAAGTGCAAAAGTGGTTTTTCAACACTAACACAAGTGCGAAAAGTGGTTTTTCCACACTAATACAAGTGCAAAAGTGGTTTCCTGAACCAACACAAGTGCGCAAAGTGGTTTTTCAACACTAACACAAGTGCGAAAAGTGGTTTTTCAACACTAACACAAGTGCGAAAAGTGGTTTTTCCACACTAATACAAGTGCAAAAGTGGTTTCCTCCACCAACACAAGTGCGAAAAATGGTTTTTCAACACTAACACAAGTGCGAAAAGTGGTTTTTCAACACTAACACAAGTGCAAAAAGTGGTTTTTCAACACTAACACAAGTGCGAAAGTGGTTTTTCAACACTAACACATGTGCGAAAAGTATTTTTTCCACACTAAATACAAGTGCAAAAGTGGTTTCCTGCACCAACACAAGTGCGAAAAGTGGTTTTTCAACACTAACATCAGTGTGAAAAGTGGTTTTTCAACACTATCACAAGTGCAAAAAGTGTTTTTTCCACACTAATACAAGTGCAAAAGTGGTTTCCTGCACCAACACAAGTGCGAAAAGTGGTTTTTCAACACTAACACAAGTGCGAAAAGTGGTTTTTCAACACTAACACAAGTGTGAAAAGTGGTTTTTCAACACTAACACAAGTGCGAAAAGTGGTTTTTCAACACTAACACAAGTGCGAAAAGTGGTTTTCAACACCAACACAAGTGCGAAAAGTGGTTTTTCTAACACTAACAGAAGTGCAAAAGTGGTTTCCTGCACCAACACAAGTGCGAAAAGTGGTTTTTCAACACTAACACAAGTGCGAAAAGTGGGTTTTTCCACACTAATACAAGTGCAAATGTGGTTTCCTGCACCAACACAAGTGCGAAAAGTGGTTTTTCAACACTAACACAAGTGCGAAAAGTGGTTTTTCAACACTAACACAAGTGCGAAAAGTGGTTTTTCAACACAAACACAAGTGCGAAAAGTGGTTTTTCAACACTAACACAAGTGCGAAAAGTGGTTTTTCCACACTAATACAAGTGCAAAAGTGGTTTCCTGCACCACTAACAAAGTGCGAAAAGTGGTTTTTCAACACTAACACAAGTGCGAAAAGTGGTTTTTCAACACTATCACAAGTGCAAAAAGTGTTTTTTCCACACTAATACAAGTGCAAAAGTGGTTTCCTGCACCAACACAAGTGTGAAAAGTGGTTTTTTCAACACTAACACAAGTGCGAAAAGTGGTTTTTTCCACACTAATACAAGTGCAAAAGTGGTTTCCTGAACCAACACAAGTGCCAAAGTGGTTTTTCAACACTAACACAAGTGCGAAAAGTGGTTTTTCAACACTAACACAAGTGCGAAAAGTGGTTTTTCCACACTAACACAAGTGTGAAAAGTGGTTTTTCAACACTAACACAAGTGCAAAAAGTGGTTTTTCAACACTAACACAAGTGCAAAAAGTGGTTTTTTCACACTAACACAAGTGCGAAAAGTATTTTTTCCACACTAATACAAGTGCAAAAGTGGTTTCCTGCACCAACACAAGTGCGAAAAGTGGTTTTTTCAACACTAACACAAGTGCGAAAAGTGGTTTTTCAACACTAACACAAGTGCGAAAAGTGGCTTTTCAACACTAACACAAGTGCGAAAAGTGGTTTTTCCACACTAATACAAGTGCAAAAGTGGTTTCCTGCACCAACACAAGTGCGAAAAGTGGTTTTTCAACACTAACACAAGTGCAAAAAGTGGTTTTTCAACACTATCACAAGTGCAAAAAGTGTTTTTTCCACACTAATACAAGTGCAAAAGTGGTTTCCTGCACCAACACAAGTGCGAAAAGTGGTTTTTCAACACTAACACAAGTGCGAAAAGTGGTTTTTTCCACACTAATACAAGTGCAAAAGTGGTTTCCTCCACCAACACAAGTGCGAACTAGAATCCGGGCACTCGGTAGAGCGCATACCTTCGCCGCAGCTACTGTTCTGTACTTGCATGGGAGTGTATGCGATGTGAAGCTTTATGTGAAATGCGATCGATTTTTAAAAATCAGAATTTGAGCAAATCTGTTTCATTCGTCTGTTAATATGCCTCCCCGATTGACAAATCTGCAATTTGAATTTCATTTGATGGTTGAAATGATTGCGGGGAGATCGCGTTATAGTGATGACGTCTTGGATGGACATCCTCTTCTTCAGTCGCTCATAACTTTGAGTGAAATACGATCGAGTTAAAAATAGTCAGAATTTGAGCAAATCTGTTTCATTCGTTTGTTAATATGCCTCATCTCTGACAAATCTGCAATTATAATTTTTTTGAGGTTGAAATGATCGCGGAGATTGCGTTATAGTGATGACGTCCTGGATGGACATCTTCTTCTTCAGTCGCGCATAACTTTGAGTGAAATACGATCGAGTTAAAAATAGTCAGAATTTGAGCAAATCTGTTTCATTCGTTTGTTAATATGCCTCATCTATTGTCAAATCTGCAATTATAATTTTTTTTGAGGTTGAAATGATCGCGGGAGATCGCGTTATAGTGATGACGTCCTGGATGGACATCTTCTTCTTCAGTCGCTCATAACTTTGAGTGAAATACGATCGAGTTAAAAATAGTCAGAATTTGAGCAAATCTGTTCCAAATCTAATCAAATGTGTCCCGTATAATAACCCAATCATCCCACCAAATTTCATGCAATTCGGTTGAATACTTTTTGAGTTATGCGATTAACATACACACACACAGACAGACATACAAATAAATACACAGCGATCAAAACATAACCTTCCGCTTTTGCGAAGGTAAAAATGGTTTTTCAACACTAACACAAGTGCGAAAAGTGGTTTTTCAACACTAACACAAGTGCAAAAAGTGGTTTTTCAACACTAACACAAGTGCGAAAAATGGTTTTTCAACACTAACACATGTGCGAAAAGTATTTTTTTCCACACTAATACAAGTGCAAAAGTGGTTTCCTGCACCAACACAAGTGCGAAAAGTGGTTTTTCAACACTAACATAAGTGTGAAAAGTGGTTTTTCAACACTATCACAAGTGCAAAAAGTGTTTTTTCCACACTAATACAAGTGCAAAAGTGGTTTCCTGCACCAACACAAGTGCGAAAAGTGGTTTTTCAACACTAACACAAGTGCGAAAAGTGGTTTTTCAACACTAACACAAGTGCGAAAAGTGGTTTTTCAACACTAACACAAGTGCGAAAAGTGTTTTTTCCACACTAATACAAGTGCAAAAGTGGTTTCCTGCACCAACACAAGTGCGAAAAGTGGTTTTTCAACACTGACACGAGTGCGAAAAGTGGTTTTTCAACACCAACACAAGTGCGAAAAGTGGTTTTTCCACACTAATAGAAGTGCAAAAGTGGTTTCCTGCACCAACACAAGTGCGAAAAGTGGTTTTTCAACACTAACACAAGTGCGAAAAGTGGTTTTTCCAAACTAATACAAGTGCAAAAGTGGTTTCCTGCACCAACACAAGTGCGAAAAGTGGTTTTTCAACACTAACACGAGTGCGAAAAGTGGTTTTTCAACACCAACACAAGTGCGAAAAGTGGTTTTTCCACACTAATAGAAGTGCAAAAGTGGTTTCCTGCACCAACACAAGTGCGAAAAGTGGTTTTTCAACACTAACACAAGTGCGAAAAGTGGTTTTTCCAAACTAATACAAGTGCAAAAGTGGTTTCCTGCACCAACACAAGTGCGAAAAGTGGTTTTTCAACACTAACACAAGTGCGAAAAGTGGTTTTTCAACACGAACACAAGTGCGAAAAGTGGTTTTTCAACACGAACACAAGTGCGAAAAGTGGTTTTTCAACACGAACACAAGTGCGAAAAGTGGTTTTTCAACACGAACACAAGTGCGAAAAGTGGTTTTTCAACACTAACACAAGTGCGAAAAGTGGTTTTTCAACACGAACACAAGTGCGAAAAGTGGTTTTTCAACACTAACACAAGTGCGAAAAGTGTTTTTTCCACACTAATACAAGTGCAAAAGTGGTTTCCTGCACCAACACAAGTGCGAAAAGTGGTTTTTCAACACGAACACAAGTGCGAAAAGTGGTTTTTCAACACTAACACAAGTGTGAAAAGTGTTTTTTCCACACTAATACAAGTGCAAAAGTGGTTTCCTGCACCAACACAAGTGCGAAAAGTGGTTTTTCAACACTAACACAAGTGCGAAAAGTGGTTTTTCCACACTAATACAAGGGCAAAAGTGGTTTCCTGCACCAACACAAGTGCGAAAAGTGGTTTTTCAACACTAACACAAGTGCGAAAAGTGGTTTTTCAACACTAACACAAGTGCGAAAAGTGGTTTTTCCACACTAATACAAGTGCAAATGTGGTTTCCTGCACCAACACAAGTGCGAAAAGTGGTTTTTCAACACTAACACAAGTGCGAAAAGTGGTTTTTCAACACTAACACAAGTGCGAAAAGTGGTTTTTCAACACTAACACAAGTGCGAAAAGTGGTTTTTCAACACTAACACAAGTGCGAAAAGTGGTTTTTCCACACTAATACAAGTGCAAAAGTGGTTTCCTGCACCAACACAAGTGCGAAAAGTGGTTTTTCAACACTAACACAAGTGCGAAAAGTGTTTTTTCCACACTAATACAAGTGCAAAAGTGGTTTCCTGCACCAATACAAGTGCGAAAAGTGGTTTTTCAACACTAACACAAGTGCGAAAAGTGGTTTTTCAACACTAACACAAGTGCGAAAAGTGGTTTTTCCACACTAATACAAGTGCAAAAGTGGTTTCCTGCACCAACACAAGTGCGAAAAGTGGTTTTTCAACACTAACACAAGTGCGAAAAGTGGTTTTTCAACACTAACACAAGTGCGAAAAGTGGTTTTTCCACACTAATACAAGTGCAAAAGTGGTTTCCTGCACCAACACAAGTGCGAAAAGTGGTTTTTCAACACTAACACAAGTGCGAAAAGTGGTTTTTCCACATTAATACAAGTGCAAAAGTGGTTTCCTGAATCAACACAAGTGCGAAAAGTGGTTTTTCAACACTAACACAAGTGCGAAAAGTGGTTTTTCCACACTAATACAAGTGCAAAAGTGGTTTCCTCCACCAACACAAGTGCAAAAAGTGGTTTTTCAACACTAACACAAGTGCGAAAAGTGGTTTTTCAACACTAACACAAGTGCGAAAAGTGGTTTTTCAACACGAACACAAGTGCGAAAAGTTGTTTTTCCACACTAACACAAGTGCACAAGTGGTTTCCTCCACCAACACAAGTGCGAAAAGTGGTTTTTCAACACGAACACAAGTGCGAAAAGTGGTTTTTCAACACTAACACAAGTGCGAAAAGATGGTTTTTCAACACTAACACAAGTGCGAAAAGTGGTTTTTCAACACTATCACAAGTGCGAAAAGATGGTTTTTCAACACTATCACAAGTGCGAAAAGTGGTTTTTCCACACTAATACAAGTGCAAAAGTGGTTTCCTGCACCAACACAAGTGCGAAAAGTGGTTTTTCAACACTAACACAAGTGCGAAAAGTGGTTTTTCAACACTATCACAAGTGCAAAAAGTGTTTTTTCCACACTAATACAAGTGCAAAAGTGGTTTCCTGCACCAACACAAGTGCGAAAAGTGGTTTTTCAACACTAACACAAGTGCGAAAAGTGGTTTTTCAACACTAACACAAGGGCGAAAAGTGGTTTTTCCACACTAATATAAGTGCAAAAGTGGTTTCCTGCACCGACACAAGTGCGAAAAGTGGTTTTTCAACACTAACATAAGTGTGAAAAGTGGTTTTTCAACACTATCACAAGTGCAAAAAGTGTTTTTTCCACACTAATACAAGTGCAAAAGTGGTTTCCTGCACCAACACAAGTGCGAAAAGTGGTTTTTCAACACTAACACAAGTGCGAAAAGTGGTTTTTCAACACTAACACAAGTGCGAAAAGTGGTTTTTCAACACTAACACAAGGGCGAAAAGTGGTTTTTCCACACTAATACAAGTGCAAAAGTGGTTTTTCAACACTAACACAAGTGCGAAAAGTGGTTTTTCCACACTAATACAAGTGCAAAAGTGGTTTCCTGAACCAACACAAGTGCGCAAAGTGGTTTTTCAACACTAACACAAGTGCGAAAAGTGGTTTTTCAACACTAACACAAGTGCGAAAAGTGGTTTTTCCACACTAATACAAGTGCAAAAGTGGTTTCCTCCACCAACACAAGTGCGAAAAATGGTTTTTCAACACTAACACAAGTGCGAAAAGTGGTTTTTCAACACTAACACAAGTGCAAAAAGTGGTTTTTCAACACTAACACAAGTGCGAAAAGTGGTTTTTCAACACTAACACATGTGCGAAAAGTATTTTTTCCACACTAATACAAGTGCAAAAGTGGTTTCCTGCACCGACACAAGTGCGAAAAGTGGTTTTTCAACACTAACATAAGTGTGAAAAGTGGTTTTTCAACACTATCACAAGTGCAAAAAGTGTTTTTTCCACACTAATACAAGTGCAAAAGTGGTTTCCTGCACCAACACAAGTGCGAAAAGTGGTTTTTCAACACTAACACAAGTGCGAAAAGTGGTTTTTCAACACTAACACAAGTGCGAAAAGTGGTTTTTCAACACTAACACAAGGGCGAAAAGTGGTTTTTCCACACTAATACAAGTGCAAAAGTGGTTTCCTGAACCAACATAAGTGCGAAAAGTGGTTTTTCAACATTAACACAAGTGCGAAAAGTGGTTTTTCAACACTAACACAAGTGCGAAAAGTGGTTTTTCCACACTAATACAAGTGCAAAAGTGGTTTCCTCCACCAACACAAGTGCGAAAAGTGGTTTTTCAACACTAACACAAGTGCGAAAAGTGGTTTTTCAACACTAACACAAGTGCGAAAAGTGGTTTTTCAACACTAACACAAGTGCGAAAAGTATTTTTTCCACACTAATACAAGTGCAAAAGTGGTTTTTCAACACTAACACAAGTGCGAAAAGTGGTTTTTCAACACTAACACAAGTGCGAAAAGTGGTTTTTCAACACTAACACAAGTGCGAAAAGTGGTTTTTCAACACTAACACAAGTGCGAAAAGTGGTTTTTCCACACTAATACAAGTGCAAAAGTGGTTTCCTGCACCAACACAAGTGCGAAAAGTGGTTTTTCAACACTAACACAAGTGCAAAAAGTGGTTTTTCAACACTATCACAAGTGCAAAAAGTGTTTTTTCCACACTAATACAAGTGCAAAAGTGGTTTCCTGCACCAACACAAGTGCGAAAAGTGGTTTTTCAACACTAACACAAGTGCGAAAAGTGGTTTTTCCACACTAATACAAGTGCAAAAGTGGTTTCCTGCACCAACACAAGTGCAAAAAGTGGTTTTTCAACACTAACACAAGTGCAAAAAGTGGTTTTTCAACACTATCGCAAGTGCAAAAAGTGTTTTTTCCACACTAATACAAGTGCAAAAGTGGTTTCCTGCACCAACACAAGTGCGAAAAGTGGTTTTTCAACAATAACACAAGTGCGAAAAGTGGTTTTCCAACACTAACACAAGTGCGAAAAGTGGTTTTTCAACACTAACACAAGTGCGAAAAGTGGTTTTTCCAAACTAATACAAGTGCAAAAGTGGTTTCCTGCACCAACACAAGTGCGAAAAGTGGTTTTTCAACACTAACACAAGTGCGAAAAGTGGTTTTTCAACACGAACACAAGTGCGAAAAGTGGTTTTTCAACACTAACACAAGGGCGAAAAGTGGTTTTTCCACACTAATACAAGTGCAAAAGTGGTTTCCTGAACCAACATAAGTGCGAAAAGTGGTTTTTCAACATTAACACAAGTGCGAAAAGTGGTTTTTCAACACTAACACAAGTGCGAAAAGTGGTTTTTCCACACTAATACAAGTGCAAAAGTGGTTTCCTCCACCAACACAAGTGCGAAAAGTGGTTTTTCAACACTAACACAAGTGCAAAAAGTGGTTTTTCAACACTAACACAAGTGCGAAAAGTGGTTTTTCAACACTAACACAAGTGCGAAAAGTATTTTTTCCACACTAATACAAGTGCAAAAGTGGTTTTTCAACACTAACACAAGTGCGAAAAGTGGTTTTTCCACACTAATACAAGTGCAAAAGTGGTTTCCTGAACCAACACAAGTGCGCAAAGTGGTTTTTCAACACTAACACAAGTGCGAAAAGTGGTTTTTCAACACTAACACAAGTGCGAAAAGTGGTTTTTCCACACTAATACAAGTGGAAAAGTGGTTTCCTCCACCAACACAAGTGCGAAAAATGGTTTTTCAACACTAACACAAGTGCGAAAAGTGGTTTTTCAACACTAACACAAGTGCAAAAAGTGGTTTTTCAACACTAACACAAGTGTGAAAAGTGGTTTTTCAACACTAACACATGTGCGAAAAGTATTTTTTCCACACTAATACAAGTGCGAAAGTGGTTTCCTGAACCAACACAAGTGCGCAAAGTGGTTTTTCAACACTAACACAAGTGCGAAAAGTGGTTTTTCAACACTAACACAAGTGCGAAAAGTGGTTTTTCCACACTAATACAAGTGCAAAAGTGGTTTCCTCCACCAACACAAGTGCGAAAAATGGTTTTTCAACACTAACACAAGTGTGAAAAGTGGTTTTTCAACACTAACACAAGTGCAAAAAGTGGTTTTTCAACACTAACACAAGTGCGAAAGGTGGTTTTTCAACACTAACACAAGTGCGAAAAGTATTTTTTCCACACTAATACAAGTGCAAAAGTGGTTTCCTGCACCAACACAAGTGCGAAAAGTGGTTTTTCAACACTAACACAAGTGCGAAAAGTGGTTTTTCAACACTAACACAAGTGCGAAAAGTGGTTTTTCAACACTAACACAAGTGCGAAAAGTGGTTTTTCCACACTAATACAAGTGCAAAAGTGGTTTCCTGCACCAACACAAGTGCGAAAAGTGGTTTTTCAACACTAACACAAGTGCAAAAAGTGGTTTTTCAACACTATCACAAGTGCAAAAAGTGTTTTTTCCACACTAATACAAGTGCAAAAGTGGTTTCCTGCACCAACACAAGTGCGAAAAGTGGTTTTTCAACACTAACACAAGTGCGAAAAGTGGTTTTTCCACACTAATACAAGTGCAAAAGTGGTTTCCTGCACCAACACAAGTGCAAAAAGTGGTTTTTCAACACTAACACAAGTGCAAAAAGTGGTTTTTCAACACTATCGCAAGTGCAAAAAGTGTTTTTTCCACACTAATACAAGTGCAAAAGTGGTTTCCTGCACCAACACAAGTGCGAAAAGTGGTTTTTCAACAATAACACAAGTGCGAAAAGTGGTTTTTCAACACTAACACAAGTGCGAAAAGTGGTTTTTCCAAACTAATACAAGTGCAAAAGTGGTTTCCTGCACCAACACAAGTGCGAAAAGTGGTTTTTCAACACTAACACAAGTGCGAAAAGTGGTTTTTCAACACGAACACAAGTGCGAAAAGTGGTTTTTCAACACGAACACAAGTGCGAAAAGTGGTTTTTCAACACTAACACAAGGGCGAAAAGTGGTTTTTCCACACTAATACAAGTGCAAAAGTGGTTTCCTGAACCAACATAAGTGCGAAAAGTGGTTTTTCAACATTAACACAAGTGCGAAAAGTGGTTTTTCAACACTAACACAAGTGCGAAAAGTGGTTTTTCCACACTAATACAAGTGCAAAAGTGGTTTCCTCCACCAACACAAGTGCGAAAAGTGGTTTTTCAACACTAACACAAGTGCAAAAAGTGGTTTTTCAACACTAACACAAGTGCGAAAAGTGGTTTTTCAACACTAACACAAGTGCGAAAAGTATTTTTTCCACACTAATACAAGTGCAAAAGTGGTTTTTCAACACTAACACAAGTGCGAAAAGTGGTTTTTCCACACTAATACAAGTGCAAAAGTGGTTTCCTGAACCAACACAAGTGCGCAAAGTGGTTTTTCAACACTAACACAAGTGCGAAAAGTGGTTTTTCAACACTAACACAAGTGCGAAAAGTGGTTTTTCCACACTAATACAAGTGGAAAAGTGGTTTCCTCCACCAACACAAGTGCGAAAAATGGTTTTTCAACACTAACACAAGTGCGAAAAGTGGTTTTTCAACACTAACACAAGTGCAAAAAGTGGTTTTTCAACACTAACACAAGTGTGAAAAGTGGTTTTTCAACACTAACACATGTGCGAAAAGTATTTTTTCCACACTAATACAAGTGCAAAAGTGGTTTCCTGCACCAACACAAGTGCGAAAAGTGGTTTTTCAACACTAACATAAGTGTGAAAAGTGGGTTTTCAACACTATCACAAGTGCAAAAAGTGTTTTTTCCACACTAATACAAGTGCAAAAGTGGTTTCATGCACCAACACAAGTGCGAAAAGTGGTTTTTCAACACTAACACAAGTGCGAAAAGTGGTTTTTCAACACTAACACAAGTGCGAAAAGTGGTTTTTCAACACTAACACAAGTGCGAAAAGTGTTTTTTCCACACTAATACAAGTGCAAAAGTGGTTTCCTGCACCAACACAAGTGCGAAAAGTGGTTTTTCAACACTAACACAAGTGCAAAAAGTGGTTTTTCAACACCAACACAAGTGCGAAAAGTGGTTTTTCTAACACTAATAGAAGTGCAAAAGTGGTTTCCTGCACCAACACAAGTGCGAAAAGTGGTTTTTCAACACTAACACAAGTGCGAAAAGTGGTTTTTCCACACTAATACAAGTGCAAATGTGGTTTCCTGCACCAACACAAGTGCGAAAAGTGGTTTTTCAACACTAACACAAGTGCGAAAAGTGGTTTTTCAACACTAACACAAGTGCGAAAAGTGGTTTTTCAACACAAACACAAGTGCGAAAAGTGGTTTTTCAACACTAACACAAGTGCGAAAAGTGGTTTTTCCACACTAATACAAGTGCAAAAGTGGTTTCCTGCACCAACACAAGTGCGAAAAGTGGTTTTTCAACACTAACACAAGTGCGAAAAGTGGTTTTTCAACACTATCACAAGTGCAAAAAGTGTTTTTTCCACACTAATACAAGTGCAAAAGTGGTTTCCTGCACCAACACAAGTGTGAAAAGTGGTTTTTCAACACTAACACAAGTGCGAAAAGTGGTTTTTTCCACACTAATACAAGTGCAAAAGTGGTTTCCTGAACCAACACAAGTGCGCAAAGTGGTTTTTCAACACTAACACAAGTGCGAAAAGTGGTTTTTCAACACTAACACAAGTGCGAAAAGTGGTTTTTCCACACTAATACAAGTGCAAAAGTGGTTTCCTCCACCAACACAAGTGCGAAAAATGGTTTTTCAACACTAACACAAGTGTGAAAAGTGGTTTTTCAACACTAAAACAAGTGCAAAAAGTGGTTTTTCAACACTAACACAAGTGCGAAAAGTGGTTTTTCAACACTAACACAAGTGCGAAAAGTATTTTTTCCACACTAATACAAGTGCAAAAGTGGTTTCCTGCACCAACACAAGTGCGAAAAGTGGTTTTTCAACACTAACACAAGTGCGAAAAGTGGTTTTTCAACACTAACACAAGTGCGAAAAGTGGTTTTTCAACACTAACACAAGTGCGAAAAGTGGTTTTTCAACACTAACACAAGTGCGAAAAGTGGTTTTTCAACACTAACACAAGTGCGAAAAGTGTTTTTTCCACACTAATACAAGTGCAAAAGTGGTTTCCTGCACCAACACAAGTGCGAAAAGTGGTTTTTCAACACTAACACAAGTGCGAAAAGTGGTTTTTCCACACTAATACAAGTGCAAAAGTGGTTTCCTGCACCAACACAAGTGCAAAAAGTGGTTTTTCAACACTATCGCAAGTGCAAAAAGTGTTTTTTCCACACTAATACAAGTGCAAAAGTGGTTTCCTGCACCAACACAAGTGCGAAAAGTGGTTTTTCAACACTAACACAAGTGCAAAAAGTGGTTTTTCAACACTATCACAAGTGCAAAAAGTGTTTTTTCCACACTAATACAAGTGCAAAAGTGGTTTCCTGCACCAACACAAGTGCGAAAAGTGGTTTTTCAACACTAACACAAGTGCGAAAAGTGGTTTTTCCACACTAATACAAGTGCAAAAGTGGTTTCCTGCACCAACACAAGTGCAAAAAGTGGTTTTTCAACACTAACACAAGTGCAAAAAGTGGTTTTTCAACACTATCGCAAGTGCAAAAAGTGTTTTTTCCACACTAATACAAGTGCAAAAGTGGTTTCCTGCACCAACACAAGTGCGAAAAGTGGTTTTTCAACAATAACACAAGTGCGAAAAGTGGTTTTCCAACACTAACACAAGTGCGAAAAGTGGTTTTTCAACACTAACACAAGTGCGAAAAGTGGTTTTTCCAAACTAATACAAGTGCAAAAGTGGTTTCCTGCACCAACACAAGTGCGAAAAGTGGTTTTTCAACACTAACACAAGTGCGAAAAGTGGTTTTTCAACACGAACACAAGTGCGAAAAGTGGTTTTTCAACACTAACACAAGGGCGAAAAGTGGTTTTTCCACACTAATACAAGTGCAAAAGTGGTTTCCTGAACCAACATAAGTGCGAAAAGTGGTTTTTCAACATTAACACAAGTGCGAAAAGTGGTTTTTCAACACTAACACAAGTGCGAAAAGTGGTTTTTCCACACTAATACAAGTGCAAAAGTGGTTTCCTCCACCAACACAAGTGCGAAAAGTGGTTTTTCAACACTAACACAAGTGCAAAAAGTGGTTTTTCAACACTAACACAAGTGCGAAAAGTGGTTTTTCAACACTAACACAAGTGCGAAAAGTATTTTTTCCACACTAATACAAGTGCAAAAGTGGTTTTTCAACACTAACACAAGTGCGAAAAGTGGTTTTTCCACACTAATACAAGTGCAAAAGTGGTTTCCTGAACCAACACAAGTGCGCAAAGTGGTTTTTCAACACTAACACAAGTGCGAAAAGTGGTTTTTCAACACTAACACAAGTGCGAAAAGTGGTTTTTCCACACTAATACAAGTGGAAAAGTGGTTTCCTCCACCAACACAAGTGCGAAAAATGGTTTTTCAACACTAACACAAGTGCGAAAAGTGGTTTTTCAACACTAACACAAGTGCAAAAAGTGGTTTTTCAACACTAACACAAGTGTGAAAAGTGGTTTTTCAACACTAACACATGTGCGAAAAGTATTTTTTCCACACTAATACAAGTGCGAAAGTGGTTTCCTGAACCAACACAAGTGCGCAAAGTGGTTTTTCAACACTAACACAAGTGCGAAAAGTGGTTTTTCAACACTAACACAAGTGCGAAAAGTGGTTTTTCCACACTAATACAAGTGCAAAAGTGGTTTCCTCCACCAACACAAGTGCGAAAAATGGTTTTTCAACACTAACACAAGTGTGAAAAGTGGTTTTTCAACACTAACACAAGTGCAAAAAGTGGTTTTTCAACACTAACACAAGTGCGAAAGGTGGTTTTTCAACACTAACACAAGTGCGAAAAGTATTTTTTCCACACTAATACAAGTGCAAAAGTGGTTTCCTGCACCAACACAAGTGCGAAAAGTGGTTTTTCAACACTAACACAAGTGCGAAAAGTGGTTTTTCAACACTAACACAAGTGCGAAAAGTGGTTTTTCAACACTAACACAAGTGCGAAAAGTGGTTTTTCCACACTAATACAAGTGCAAAAGTGGTTTCCTGCACCAACACAAGTGCGAAAAGTGGTTTTTCAACACTAACACAAGTGCAAAAAGTGGTTTTTCAACACTATCACAAGTGCAAAAAGTGTTTTTTCCACACTAATACAAGTGCAAAAGTGGTTTCCTGCACCAACACAAGTGCGAAAAGTGGTTTTTCAACACTAACACAAGTGCGAAAAGTGGTTTTTCCACACTAATACAAGTGCAAAAGTGGTTTCCTGCACCAACACAAGTGCAAAAAGTGGTTTTTCAACACTAACACAAGTGCAAAAAGTGGTTTTTCAACACTATCGCAAGTGCAAAAAGTGTTTTTTCCACACTAATACAAGTGCAAAAGTGGTTTCCTGCACCAACACAAGTGCGAAAAGTGGTTTTTCAACAATAACACAAGTGCGAAAAGTGGTTTTTCAACACTAACACAAGTGCGAAAAGTGGTTTTTCCAAACTAATACAAGTGCAAAAGTGGTTTCCTGCACCAACACAAGTGCGAAAAGTGGTTTTTCAACACTAACACAAGTGCGAAAAGTGGTTTTTCAACACGAACACAAGTGCGAAAAGTGGTTTTTCAACACGAACACAAGTGCGAAAAGTGGTTTTTCAACACTAACACAAGGGCGAAAAGTGGTTTTTCCACACTAATACAAGTGCAAAAGTGGTTTCCTGAACCAACATAAGTGCGAAAAGTGGTTTTTCAACATTAACACAAGTGCGAAAAGTGGTTTTTCAACACTAACACAAGTGCGAAAAGTGGTTTTTCCACACTAATACAAGTGCAAAAGTGGTTTCCTCCACCAACACAAGTGCGAAAAGTGGTTTTTCAACACTAACACAAGTGCAAAAAGTGGTTTTTCAACACTAACACAAGTGCGAAAAGTGGTTTTTCAACACTAACACAAGTGCGAAAAGTATTTTTTCCACACTAATACAAGTGCAAAAGTGGTTTTTCAACACTAACACAAGTGCGAAAAGTGGTTTTTCCACACTAATACAAGTGCAAAAGTGGTTTCCTGAACCAACACAAGTGCGCAAAGTGGTTTTTCAACACTAACACAAGTGCGAAAAGTGGTTTTTCAACACTAACACAAGTGCGAAAAGTGGTTTTTCCACACTAATACAAGTGGAAAAGTGGTTTCCTCCACCAACACAAGTGCGAAAAATGGTTTTTCAACACTAACACAAGTGCGAAAAGTGGTTTTTCAACACTAACACAAGTGCAAAAAGTGGTTTTTCAACACTAACACAAGTGTGAAAAGTGGTTTTTCAACACTAACACATGTGCGAAAAGTATTTTTTCCACACTAATACAAGTGCAAAAGTGGTTTCCTGCACCAACACAAGTGCGAAAAGTGGTTTTTCAACACTAACATAAGTGTGAAAAGTGGGTTTTCAACACTATCACAAGTGCAAAAAGTGTTTTTTCCACACTAATACAAGTGCAAAAGTGGTTTCATGCACCAACACAAGTGCGAAAAGTGGTTTTTCAACACTAACACAAGTGCGAAAAGTGGTTTTTCAACACTAACACAAGTGCGAAAAGTGGTTTTTCAACACTAACACAAGTGCGAAAAGTGTTTTTTCCACACTAATACAAGTGCAAAAGTGGTTTCCTGCACCAACACAAGTGCGAAAAGTGGTTTTTCAACACTAACACAAGTGCAAAAAGTGGTTTTTCAACACCAACACAAGTGCGAAAAGTGGTTTTTCTAACACTAATAGAAGTGCAAAAGTGGTTTCCTGCACCAACACAAGTGCGAAAAGTGGTTTTTCAACACTAACACAAGTGCGAAAAGTGGTTTTTCCACACTAATACAAGTGCAAATGTGGTTTCCTGCACCAACACAAGTGCGAAAAGTGGTTTTTCAACACTAACACAAGTGCGAAAAGTGGTTTTTCAACACTAACACAAGTGCGAAAAGTGGTTTTTCAACACAAACACAAGTGCGAAAAGTGGTTTTTCAACACTAACACAAGTGCGAAAAGTGGTTTTTCCACACTAATACAAGTGCAAAAGTGGTTTCCTGCACCAACACAAGTGCGAAAAGTGGTTTTTCAACACTAACACAAGTGCGAAAAGTGGTTTTTCAACACTATCACAAGTGCAAAAAGTGTTTTTTCCACACTAATACAAGTGCAAAAGTGGTTTCCTGCACCAACACAAGTGTGAAAAGTGGTTTTTCAACACTAACACAAGTGCGAAAAGTGGTTTTTTCCACACTAATACAAGTGCAAAAGTGGTTTCCTGAACCAACACAAGTGCGCAAAGTGGTTTTTCAACACTAACACAAGTGCGAAAAGTGGTTTTTCAACACTAACACAAGTGCGAAAAGTGGTTTTTCCACACTAATACAAGTGCAAAAGTGGTTTCCTCCACCAACACAAGTGCGAAAAATGGTTTTTCAACACTAACACAAGTGTGAAAAGTGGTTTTTCAACACTAAAACAAGTGCAAAAAGTGGTTTTTCAACACTAACACAAGTGCGAAAAGTGGTTTTTCAACACTAACACAAGTGCGAAAAGTATTTTTTCCACACTAATACAAGTGCAAAAGTGGTTTCCTGCACCAACACAAGTGCGAAAAGTGGTTTTTCAACACTAACACAAGTGCGAAAAGTGGTTTTTCAACACTAACACAAGTGCGAAAAGTGGTTTTTCAACACTAACACAAGTGCGAAAAGTGGTTTTTCAACACTAACACAAGTGCGAAAAGTGGTTTTTCAACACTAACACAAGTGCGAAAAGTGTTTTTTCCACACTAATACAAGTGCAAAAGTGGTTTCCTGCACCAACACAAGTGCGAAAAGTGGTTTTTCAACACTAACACAAGTGCGAAAAGTGGTTTTTCCACACTAATACAAGTGCAAAAGTGGTTTCCTGCACCAACACAAGTGCAAAAAGTGGTTTTTCAACACTATCGCAAGTGCAAAAAGTGTTTTTTCCACACTAATACAAGTGCAAAAGTGGTTTCCTCCACCAACACAAGTGCGAAAAGTGGTTTTTCAACACTAACACAAGTGCGAAAAGTGGTTTTACAACACTAACACAAGTGCGAAAAGTGGTTTTTCAACACTAACACAAGTGCGAAAAGTGTTTTTTCCACACTAATACAAGTGCAAAAGTGGTTTCCTGCACCAACACAAGTGCGAAAAGTGGTTTTTCAACACTAACACAAGTGCGAAAAGTGGTTTTTCAACACTAACACAAGTGCGAAAAGTGGTTTTTACACACTAATGCAAGTGCAAAAGTGGTTTCCTGCACCAACACAAGTGCGAAAAGTGGTTTTTCAACACTAACACAAGTGCGAAAAGTGGTTTTTCAACACTATCGCAAGTGCAAAAAGTGTTTTTTCCACACTAATACAAGTGCAAAAGTGGTTTCCTGCACCAACACAAGTGCGAAAAGTGGTTTTTCAACACTAACACAAGTGCGAAAAGTGGTTTTTCAACAATAACACAAGTGCGAAAAGTGGTTTTTCCACACTAATACAAGTGCAAAAGTGGTTTCCTGCACCAACACAAGTGCGAAAAGTGGTTTTTCAACACTAACACAAGTGCGAAAAGTGGTTTTTCAACACTAACACAAGTGCGAAAAGTGGTTTTTCCACACTAATACAAGTGCAAAAGTGGTTTCCTGCACCAACACAAGTGCGAAAAGTGGTTTTTCAACACTAACACAAGTGCGAAAAGTGTTTTTTCCACACAAATACAAGTGCAAAAGTGGTTTCCTGCACCAATACAAGTGCGAAAAGTGTTTTTTCAACACTAACACAAGTGCGAAAAGTGGTTTTTCAACACTAACACAAGTGCGAAAAGTGGTTTTTCAACACTAACACAAGTGCGAAAAGTGGTTTTTCCACACTAATACAAGTGCAAAAGTGGTTTCCTGCACCAACACAAGTGCGAAAAGTGGTTTTTCAACACTAACACAAGTGCGAAAAGTGGTTTTTCAACACTAACACAAGTGCGAAAAGTGGTTTTTCCACACTAATACAAGTGCAAAAGTGGTTTCCTGCACCAACACAAGTGCGAAAAGTGGTTTTTCAACACTAACACAAGTGCGAAAAGTGGTTTTTCCACACTAATACAAGTGCAAAAGTGGTTTCCTGAATCAACACAAGTGCGAAAAGTGGTTTTTCAACACTAACACAAGTGCGAAAAGTGGTTTTTCCAAACTAATACAAGTGCAAAAGTGGTTTCCTCCACCAACACAAGTGCGAAAAGTGGTTTTTCCACACTAATACAAGTGCAAAAGTGGTTTCCTGCACCAACACAAGTGCGAAAAGTGGTTTTTCAACACTAACACAAGTGTGAAAAGTGTTTTTTCCACACTAATACAAGTCCAAAAGTGGTTTCCTGCACCAATACAAGTGCGAAAAGTGTTTTTTCAACACTAACACAAGTGCGAAAAGTGGTTTTTCAACACTAACACAAGTGCGAAAAGTGGTTTTTCAACACTAACACAAGTGCGAAAAGTGGTTTTTCCACACTAATACAAGTGCAAAAGTGGTTTCCTGCACCAACACAAGTGCGAAAAGTGGTTTTTCAACACTAACACAAGTGCGAAAAGTGGTTTTTCAACACTAACACAAGTGCGAAAAGTGGTTTTTCCACACTAATACAAGTGCAAAAGTGGTTTCCTGCACCAACACAAGTGCGAAAAGTGGTTTTTCAACACTAACACAAGTGCGAAAAGTGGTTTTTCCACACTAATACAAGTGCAAAAGTGGTTTCCTGAATCAACACAAGTGCGAAAAGTGGTTTTTCAACACTAACACAAGTGCGAAAAGTGGTTTTTCCAAACTAATACAAGTGCAAAAGTGGTTTCCTCCACCAACACAAGTGCGAAAAGTGGTTTTTCAACACTAACACAAGTGCGAAAAGTGGTTTTTCAACACTAACACAAGTGCGAAAAGTGGTTTTTCAACACGAACACAAGTGCGAAAAGTTGTTTTTCAACACTAACACAAGTGCGAAAAGTATTTTTTCCACACTAATACAAGTGCAAAAGTGGTTTCCTGCACCAACACAAGTGCGAAAAGTGGTTTTTCAACACTAACACAAGTGCGAAAAGTGGTTTTTCAACACTAACACAAGTGCGAAAAGTGGTTTTTCAACACTAACACAAGTGCGAAAAGTGGTTTTTCAACACTAACACAAGTGCGAAAAGTGGTTTTTTCCACACTAATACAAGTGCAAAAGTGGTTTCCTGCACCAACACAAGTGCGAAAAGTGGTTTTTCAACACTAACTCAAGTGCGAAAAGTGGTTTTTCAACACTAACACAAGTGCGAAAAGTGGTTTCTCAACACTATCACAAGTGCAAAAAGTGTTTTTTCCACACTAATACAAGTGCAAAAGTGGTTTCCTGCACCAACACAAGTGCGAAAACTGGTTTTTCAACACTAACACAAGTGCGAAAAGTGGTTTTTCAACACTAACACAAGTGCGAAAAGTGGTTTTTCCACACTAATACAAGTGCAAAAGTGGTTTCCTGCACCAACACAAGTGCGAAAAGTGGTTTTTCAACACTAACACAAGTGCGAAAAGTGGTTTTTCAACACTAACACAAGTGCGAAAAGTGTTTTTTCCACACTAATACAAGTGCAAAAGTGGTTTCCTGCACCAACACATGTGCGAAAAGTGGTTTTTCAACACTAACACAAGTGCGAAAAGTGGTTTTTCAACACGAACACAAGTGCGAAAAGTGGTTTTTCAACACTAACACAAGTGCGAAAAGTGTTTTTTCCACACTAATACAAGTGCAAAAGTGGTTTCCCGCACCAACACAAGTGCGAAAAGTGGTTTTTCAACACTAACACAAGTGTGAAAAGTGGTTTTTCCACACTAATACAAGGGCAAAAGTGGTTTCCTGCACCAACACAAGTGCGAAAAGTGGTTTTTCAACACTAACGCAAGTGCGAAAAGTGGTTTTTCAACACTAACACAAGTGCGAAAAGTGTTTTTTCCACACTAATACAAGTGCAAAAGTGGTTTCCTGCACCAACTCAAGTGCGAAAAGTGGTTTTTCAACCCTAACACAAGTGCGAAAAGTGGTTTTTCAACACGAACACAAGTGCGAAAAGTGCTTTTTCCACACTAATACAAGGGCAAAAGTGGTTTCCTGCACCAACACAAGTGCGAAAAGTGGTTTTTCAACACTAACGCAAGTGCGAAAAGTGGTTTTTCAACACTAACACAAGTGCGAAAAGTGTTTTTTCCACACGAAGACAAGTGCAAAAGTGGTTTCCTGCACCAACTCAAGTGCGAAAAGTGGTTTTTCAACACTAACACAAGTGCGAAAAGTGGTTTTTCAACACGAACACAAGTGCGAAAAGTGGTTTTTCAACACTAACACAAGTGCGAAAAGTGTTTTTTCCACACTAATACAAGTGCAAAAGTGGTTTCCTGCACCAACACAAGTGCGAAAAGTGGTTTTTCAACACTAACACAAGTGCGAAAAGTGGTTTTTCCACACTAATACAAGGGCAAAAGTGGTTTCCTGCACCAACACAAGTGCGAAAAGTGGTTTTTCAACACTAAAACAAGTGCGAAAAGTGGTTTTTCCACACTAATACAAGTGCAAAAGTGGTTTCCTGCACCAACACAAGTGCGAAAAGTGGTTTTTCAACACTAACACAAGTGCGAAAAGTGGTTTTTCAACACTAACACAAGTGCGAAAAGATGGTTTTTCAACACTAACACAAGTGCGAAAAGTGGTTTTTCAACACGATCACAAGTGCGAAAAGATGGTTTTTCAACACTAACACAAGTGCGAAAAGTGGTTTTTCAACACTATCACAAGTGCGAAAAGTGGTTTTTCCACACTAATACAAGTGCAAAAGTGGTTTCCTGCACCAACACAAGTGCGAAAAGTGGTTTTTCAACACTAACACAAGTGCGAAAAGTGGTTTTTCAACACTATCACAAGTGCGAAAAGTGTTTTTTCCACACTAATACAAGTGCAAAAGTGGTTTCCTGCACCAACACAAGTGCGAAAAGTGGTTTTTCAACACTAACACAAGTGCGAAAAGTGGTTTTTCAACACTAACACAAGTGCGAAAAGTGTTTTTTCCACACTAATACAAGTGCAAAAGTGGTTTCCTGCACCAACACAAGTGCCAAAAGTGGTTTTCAACACTACCACAAGTGCGAAAAGTGGTTTTTCAACACTATCGCAAGTGCAAAAAGTGTTTTTTCCACACTAATACAAGTGCAAAAGTGGTTTCCTCCACCAACACAAGTGCGAAAAGTGGTTTTTCAACACTAACACAAGTGCGAAAAGTGGTTTTACAACACTAACAGAAGTGCGAAAAGTGGTTTTTCAACACTAACACAAGTGCGAAAAGTGTTTTTTCCACACTAATACAAGTGCAAAAGTGGTTTCCTGCACCAACACAAGTGCGAAAAGTGGTTTTTCAACACTAACACAAGTGCGAAAAGTGGTTTTTCAACACTAACATAAGTGCGAAAAGTGTTTTTTCCACACTAATACAAGTGCAAAAGTGGTTTCCTGCACCAACACAAGTGCGAAAAGTGGTTTTTCAACACTAACACAAGTGCGAAAAGTGGTTTTTCAACAATAACACAAGTGCGAAAAGTGGTTTTTCCACACTAATACAAGTGCAAAAGTGGTTTCCTGCACCAACACAAGTGCGAAAAGTGGTTTTTCAACACTAACACAAGTGCGAAAAGTGGTTTTTCAACACTAACACAAGTGCGAAAAGTGGTTTTTCCACACTAATACAAGTGCAAAAGTGGTTTCCTGCACCAACACAAGTGCGAAAAGTGGTTTTTCAACACTAACACAAGTGCGAAAAGTGTTTTTTCCACACTAATACAAGTGCAAAAGTGGTTTCCTGCACCAATACAAGTGCGAAAAGTGGTTTTTCAACACTAACACAAGTGCGAAAAGTGGTTTTTCAACACTAACACAAGTGCGAAAAGTGGTTTTTCCACACTAATACAAGTGCAAAAGTGGTTTCCTGCACCAACACAAGTGCGAAAAGTGGTTTTTCAACACTAACACAAGTGCGAAAAGTGGTTTTTCAACACTAACACAAGTGCGAAAAGTGGTTTTTCCACACTAATACAAGTGCAAAAGTGGTTTCCTGCACCAACACAAGTGCGAAAAGTGGTTTTTCAACACTAACACAAGTGCGAAAAGTGGTTTTTCCACATTAATACAAGTGCAAAAGTGGTTTCCTGAATCAACACAAGTGCGAAAAGTGGTTTTTCAACACTAACACAAGTGCGAAAAGTGGTTTTTCCACACTAATACAAGTGCAAAAGTGGTTTCCTCCACCAACACAAGTGCAAAAAGTGGTTTTTCAACACTAACACAAGTGCGAAAAGTGGTTTTTCAACACTAACACAAGTGCGAAAAGTGGTTTTTCAACACGAACACAAGTGCGAAAAGTTGTTTTTCCACACTAACACAAGTGCACAAGTGGTTTCCTCCACCAACACAAGTGCGAAAAGTGGTTTTTCAACACGAACACAAGTGCGAAAAGTGGTTTTTCAACACTAACACAAGTGCGAAAAGATGGTTTTTCAACACTAACACAAGTGCGAAAAGTGGTTTTTCAACACTATCACAAGTGCGAAAAGATGGTTTTTCAACACTATCACAAGTGCGAAAAGTGGTTTTTCCACACTAATACAAGTGCAAAAGTGGTTTCCTGCACCAACACAAGTGCGAAAAGTGGTTTTTCAACACTAACACAAGTGCGAAAAGTGGTTTTTCAACACTATCACAAGTGCAAAAAGTGTTTTTTCCACACTAATACAAGTGCAAAAGTGGTTTCCTGCACCAACACAAGTGCGAAAAGTGGTTTTTCAACACTAACACAAGTGCGAAAAGTGGTTTTTCAACACTAACACAAGGGCGAAAAGTGGTTTTTCCACACTAATATAAGTGCAAAAGTGGTTTCCTGCACCGACACAAGTGCGAAAAGTGGTTTTTCAACACTAACATAAGTGTGAAAAGTGGTTTTTCAACACTATCACAAGTGCAAAAAGTGTTTTTTCCACACTAATACAAGTGCAAAAGTGGTTTCCTGCACCAACACAAGTGCGAAAAGTGGTTTTTCAACACTAACACAAGTGCGAAAAGTGGTTTTTCAACACTAACACAAGTGCGAAAAGTGGTTTTTCAACACTAACACAAGGGCGAAAAGTGGTTTTTCCACACTAATACAAGTGCAAAAGTGGTTTCCTGAACCAACATAAGTGCGAAAAGTGGTTTTTCAACATTAACACAAGTGCGAAAAGTGGTTTTTCAACACTAACACAAGTGCGAAAAGTGGTTTTTCCACACTAATACAAGTGCAAAAGTGGTTTCCTCCACCAACACAAGTGCGAAAAGTGGTTTTTCAACACTAACACAAGTGCGAAAAGTGGTTTTTCAACACTAACACAAGTGCGAAAAGTGGTTTTTCAACACTAACACAAGTGCGAAAAGTATTTTTTCCACACTAATACAAGTGCAAAAGTGGTTTTTCAACACTAACACAAGTGCGAAAAGTGGTTTTTCCACACTAATACAAGTGCAAAAGTGGTTTCCTGAACCAACACAAGTGCGCAAAGTGGTTTTTCAACACTAACACAAGTGCGAAAAGTGGTTTTTCAACACTAACACAAGTGCGAAAAGTGGTTTTTCCACACTAATACAAGTGGAAAAGTGGTTTCCTCCACCAACACAAGTGCGAAAAATGGTTTTTCAACACTAACACAAGTGCGAAAAGTGGTTTTTCAACACTAACACAAGTGCAAAAAGTGGTTTTTCAACACTAACACAAGTGTGAAAAGTGGTTTTTCAACACTAACACATGTGCGAAAAGTATTTTTTCCACACTAATACAAGTGCAAAAGTGGTTTCCTGCACCAACACAAGTGCGAAAAGTGGTTTTTCAACACTAACATAAGTGTGAAAAGTGGTTTTTCAACACTATCACAAGTGCAAAAAGTGTTTTTTCCACACTAATACAAGTGCAAAAGTGGTTTCCTGCACCAACACAAGTGCGAAAAGTGGTTTTTCAACACTAACACAAGTGCGAAAAGTGGTTTTTCAACACTAACACAAGTGCGAAAAGTGGTTTTTCAACACTAACACAAGTGCGAAAAGTGTTTTTTCCACACTAATACAAGTGCAAAAGTGGTTTCCTGCACCAACACAAGTGCAAAAAGTGGTTTTTCAACACTAACACAAGTGCGAAAAGTGGTTTTTCAACACCAACACAAGTGCGAAAAGTGGTTTTTCTAACACTAATAGAAGTGCAAAAGTGGTTTCCTGCACCAACACAAGTGCGAAAAGTGGTTTTTCAACACTAACACAAGTGCGAAAAGTGGTTTTTCCACACTAATACAAGTGCAAATGTGGTTTCCTGCACCAACACAAGTGCGAAAAGTGGTTTTTCAACACTAACACAAGTGCGAAAAGTGGTTTTTCAACACTAACACAAGTGCGAAAAGTGGTTTTTCAACACAAACACAAGTGCGAAAAGTGGTTTTTCAACACTAACACAAGTGCGAAAAGTGGTTTTTCCACACTAATACAAGTGCAAAAGTGGTTTCCTGCACCAACACAAGTGTGAAAAGTGGTTTTTCAACACTAACACAAGTGCGAAAAGTGGTTTTTCAACACTATCACAAGTGCAAAAAGTGTTTTTTCCACACTAATACAAGTGCAAAAGTGGTTTCCTGCACCAACTCAAGTGCGAAAAGTGGTTTTTCAACCCTAACACAAGTGCAAAAGTGGTTTCCTGAACCAACACAAGTGCGAAAAGTGGTTTTTTTCCACACTAATACAAGTGCAAAAGTGGTTTCCTGAACCAACACAAGTGCGCAAAGTGGTTTTTCAACACTAACACAAGTGCGAAAAGTGGTTTTTCAACACTAACACAAGTGCGAAAAGTGGTTTTTCCACACTAATACAAGTGCAAAAGTGGTTTCCTCCACCAACACAAGTGCGAAAAATGGTTTTTCAACACTAACACAAGTGTGAAAAGTGGTTTTTCAACACTAACACAAGTGCAAAAAGTGGTTTTTCAACACTAACACAAGTGCGAAAAGTGGTTTTTCAACACTAACACAAGTGCGAAAAGTATTTTTTCCACACTAATACAAGTGCAAAAGTGGTTTCCTGCACCAACACAAGTGCAAAAAGTGGTTTTTCAACACTAACACAAGTGCGAAAAGTGGTTTTTCAACACTAACACAAGTGCGAAAAGTGGTTTTTCAACACTAACACAAGTGCGAAAAGTGGTTTTTCAACACTAACACAAGTGCGAAAAGTGGTTTTTCCACACTAATACAAGTGCAAAAGTGGTTTCCTGCACCAACACAAGTGCGAAAAGTGGTTTTTCAACACTAACACAAGTGCAAAAAGTGGTTTTTCAACACTATCACAAGTGCAAAAAGTGTTTTTTCCACACTAATACAAGTGCAAAAGTGGTTTCCTGCACCAACACAAGTGTGAAAAGTGGTTTTTCAACACTAACACAAGTGCGAAAAGTGGTTTTTCCACACTAATACAAGTGCAAAAGTGGTTTCCTGCACCAACACAAGTGCAAAAAGTGGTTTTTCAACACTAACACAAGTGCAAAAAGTGGTTTTTCAACACTATCGCAAGTGCAAAAAGTGTTTTTTCCACACTAATACAAGTGCAAAAGTGGTTTCCTGCAAGAACACAAGTGCGAAAAGTGGTTTTTCAACAATAACACAAGTGCGAAAAGTGGTTTTCCAACACTAACACAAGTGCGAAAAGTGGTTTTTCAACACTAACACAAGTGCGAAAAGTGGTTTTTCCAAACTAATACAAGTGCAAAAGTGGTTTCCTGCACCAACACAAGTGCGAAAAGTGGTTTTTCAACACTAACACAAGTGCGAAAAGTGGTTTTTCAACACGAACACAAGTGCGAAAAGTGGTTTTTCAACACGAACACAAGTGCGAAAAGTGGTTTTTCAACACGAACACAAGTGCGAAAAGTGGTTTTTCAACACTAACACAAGTGCGAAAAGTGGTTTTTCAACAGTAACACAAGTGCGAAAAGTGGTTTTTCAACACGAACACAAGTGCGAAAAGTGGTTTTTCAACACTAACACAAGTGCGAAAAGTGTTTTTTCCACACTAATACAAGTGCAAAAGTGGTTTCCTGCACCAACACAAGTGCGAAAAGTGGTTTTTCAACACGAACACAAGTGCGAAAAGTGGTTTTTCAACACTAACACAAGTGTGAAAAGTGTTTTTTCCACACTAATACAAGTGCAAAAGTGGTTTCCTGCACCAACACAAGTGCGAAAAGTGGTTTTTCCACACTAATACAAAGGCAAAAGTGGTTTCCTGCACCAACACAAGTGCGAAAAGTGTTTTTTCAACACTAACACAAGTGCGAAAAGTGGTTTTTCAACACTAACACAAGTGCGAAAAGTGGTTTTTCCACACTAATACAAGTGCAAATGTGGTTTCCTGCACCAACACAAGTGCGAAAAGTGGTTTTTCAACACTAACACAAGTGCGAAAAGTGATTTTTCAACACTAACATAAGTGCGAAAAGTGGTTTTTCAACACTAACACAAGTGCGAAAAGTGGTTTTTCCACACTAATACAAAGGCAAAAGTGGTTTCCTGCACCAACACAAGTGCGAAAAGTGGTTTTTCAACACTAACACAAGTGCGAAAAGTGGTTTTTCCACACTAATACAAGTGCAAATGTGGTTTCCTGCACCAACACAAGTGCGAAAAGTGGTTTTTCAACACTAACACAAGTGCGAAAAGTGATTTTTCAACACTAACACAAGTGCGAAAAGTGGTTTTTCAACACTAACACAAGTGCGAAAAGTGGTTTTTCAACACTAACACAAGTGCGAAAAGTGGTTTTTCAACACTAACACAAGTGCGAAAAGTGTTTTTTCAACACTAACACAAGTGCGAAAAGTGGTTTTTCCACACTAATACAAGTACAAAAGTGGTTTCCTGCACCAACACAAGTGCGAAAAGTGGTTTTTCAACACTAACACAAGTGCAAGTGCAAAAAGTGGTTTTTCAACACTATCACAAGTGCAAAAAGTGGTTTTTTCCACACTCATACAAGTGCAAAAGTGGTTTCCTGCACCAACACAAGTGCGAAAAGTGGTTTTTCAACACTAACACAAGTGCGAAAAGTGGTTTTTCAACACTAACACAAGTGCGAAAAGTGGTTTTTACACACTAATGCAAGTGCAAAAGTGGTTTCCTGCACCAACACAAGTGCGAAAAGTGGTTTTTCAACACTAACACAAGTGCGAAAAGTGGTTTTTCAACACTAACACAAGTGCGAAAAGTGTTTTTTCCACACTAATACAAGTGCAAAAGTGGTTTTCCTGCACCAACACAAGTGCCAAAAGTGGTTTTTCAACACTAACACAAGTGCGAAAAGTGGTTTTTCAACAATATCGCAAGTGCAAAATGTGTTTTTTCCACACTAATACAAGTGCAAAAGTGGTTTCCTGCACCAACACAAGTGCGAAAAGTGGTTTTTCAACACTAACACAAGTGCGAAAAGTGTTTTTTCAACACTAACACAAGTGCGAAAAGTGGTTTTTCAACACTATCACAAGTGCGAAAAGTGGTTTTTCAACAGTATCACAAGTGCGAAAAGTGGTTTTTCCACACTAACACAAGTGCACAAGTGGTTTCCTCCACCAACACAAGTGCGAAAAGTGGTTTTTCAACACTAACACAAGTGCGAAAAGTGGTTTTTCAGCACTATCACAAGTGCGAAAAGATGGTTTTTCAACACTATCACAAGTGCGAAAAGTGGTTTTTCCACACTAATACAAGTGCAAAAGTGGTTTCCTGCACCAACACAAGTGCGAAAAGTGGTTTTTCAACACTAACACAAGTGCGAAAAGTGGTTTTTCAACACTATCACAAGTGCAAAAAGTGTTTTTTCCACACTAATACAAGTGCAAAAGTGGTTTCCTGCACCAACACAAGTGCGAAAAGTGGTTTTTCAACACTAACACAAGTGCGAATAGTGGTTTTTCAACACTAACACAAGTGCAAAAGTGGTTTCCTGAACCAACACAAGTGCGAAAAGTGGTTTTTCAACACTAACACAAGTGCGAAAAGTGGTTTTTCAACACTAACACAAGTGCGAAAAGTGGTTTTTCCACACTAATACAAGTGCAAAAGTGGTTTCCTCCACCAACACAAGTGCGAAAAGTGGTTTTTCAACACTAACATAAGTGCGAAAAGTGGTTTTTCAACACTAACACAAGTGCGAAAAGTGGTTTTTCAACACTAACACAAGTGCGAAAAGTATTTTTTCCACACTAATACAAGTGCAAAAGTGGTTTTTCAACACTAACACAAGTGCGAAAAGTGGTTTTTCCACACTAATACAAGTGCAAAAGTGGTTTCCTGAACCAACACAAGTGCGAAAAGTGGTTTTTCAACACTAACACAAGTGCGAAAAGTGGTTTTTCAACACCAACACAAGTGCGAAAAGTGGTTTTTCCACACTAATAGAAGTGCAAAAGTGGTTTCCTGCACCAACACAAGTGCGAAAAGTGGTTTTTCAACACTAACACAAGTGCGAAAAGTGGTTTTTCCACACTAATACAAGTGCAAATGTGGTTTCCTGCACCAACACAAGTGCGAAAAGTGGTTTTTCAACACTAACACAAATGCGAAAAGTGGTTTTTCAACACTAACACAAGTGCGAAAAGTGGTTTTTCAACACTAACACAAGTGCGAAAAGTGGTTTTTCAACACTAACACAAGTGCGAAAAGTGGTTTTTCAACACTAACACAAGTGCGAAAAGTGGTTTTTCAACACTAACACAAGTGCGAAAAGTGGTTTTTCAACACAAACACAAGTGCGAAAAGTGGTTTTTCAACACTAACACAAGTGCAAAAAGTGGTTTTTCCAAACTAATACAAGTGCAAAAGTGGTTTCCTGCACCAACACAAGTGCGAAAAGTGGTTTTTCAACACTAACACAAGTGCGAAAAGTGGTTTTTCAACACGAACACAAGTGCGAAAAGTGGTTTTTCAACACGAACACAAGTGCGAAAAGTGGTTTTTCAACACGAACACAAGTGCGAAAAGTGGTTTTTCAACACTAACACAAGTGCGAAAAGTGGTTTTTCAACACTAACACAAGTGCGAAAAGTGGTTTTTCAACACGAACACAAGTGCGAAAAGTGGTTTTTCAACACTAACACAAGTGCGAAAAGTGTTTTTTCCACACTAATACAAGTGCAAAAGTGGTTTCCTGCACCAACACAAGTGCGAAAAGTGGTTTTTCAACACGAACACAAGTGCAAAAAGTGGTTTTTCAACACTAACACAAGTGTGAAAAGTGTTTTTTCCACACTAATACAAGTGCAAAAGTGGTTTCCTTCACCAACACAAGTGCGAAAAGTGGTTTTTCAACACTAACACAAGTGCGAAAAGTGGTTTTTCCACACTAATACAAGGGCAAAAGTGGTTTCCTGCACCAACACAAGTGCGAAAAGTGGTTTTTCAACACTAACACAAGTGCGAAAAGTGGTTTTTCAACACTAACACAAGTGCGAAAAGTGGTTTTTCAACACTAAGACAAGTGCGAAAAGTGTTTTTTCAACACTAACACAAGTGCGAAAAGTGGTTTTTCCACACTAATACAAGTACAAAAGTGGTTTCCTGCACCAACACAAGTGCGAAAAGTGGTTTTTCAACACTAACACAAGTGCAAAAAGTGGTTTTTCAACACTATCATAAGTGCAAAAAGTGTTTTTCCACACTAATACAAGTGCAAAAGTGGTTTCCTGCACCAACACAAGTGCGAAAAGTGGTTTTTCAACACGAACACAAGTGCGAAAAGTGGTTTTTCAACACTAACACAAGTGCGAAAAGTGGTTTTTACACACTAATGCAAGTGCAAAAGTGGTTTCCTGCACCAACACAAGTGCGAAAAGTGGTTTTTCAACACTAACACAAGTGCGAAAAGTGGTTTTTCAACACTAACACAAGTGCGAAAAGTGTTTTTTCCACACTAATACAAGTGCAAAAGTGGTTTTCCTGCACCAACACAAGTGCCAAAAGTGGTTTTTCAACACTAACACAAGTGCGAAAAGTGGTTTTTCAACAATATCGCAAGTGCAAAATGTGTTTTTTCCACACTAATACAAGTGCAAAAGTGGTTTCCTGCACCAACACAAGTGCGAAAAGTGGTTTTTCAACACTAACACAAGTGCGAAAAGTGGTTTTTCAACACTAACACAAGTGCAAAAAGTATTTTTTCCACACTAATACAAGTGCAAAAGTGGTTTTTCAACACTAACACAAGTGCGAAAAGTGGTTTTTCCACACTAATACAAGTGCAAAAGTGGTTTCCTGAACCAACACAAGTGCGCAAAGTGGTTTTTCAACACTAATACAAGTGCGAAAAGTGGTTTTTCAACACTAACACATGTGCGAAAAGTATTTTTTCCACACTAATACAAGTGCAAAAGTGGTTTCCTGCACCAACACAAGTGCGAAAAGTGGTTTTTCAACACTAACATAAGTGTGAAAAGTGGTTTTTCAACACTATCACAAGTGCAAAAAGTGTTTTTTCCACACTAATACAAGTGCAAAAGTGGTTTCCTGCACCAACACAAGTGCGAAAAGTGGTTTTTCAACACTAACACAAGTGCGAAAAGTGGTTTTTCAACACTAACACAAGTGCGAAAAGTGGTTTTTCAACACTAACACAAGTGCGAAAAGTGGTTTTTCAACACTAACACAAGTGCGAAAAGTGTTTTTTCCACACTAATACAAGTGCAAAAGTGGTTTCCTGCACCAACACAAGTGCGAAAAGTGGTTTTTCAACACTAACACAAGTGCGAAAAGTGGTTTTTCAACACCAACACAAGTGCGAAAAGTGGTTTTTCCACACTAATAGAA
Organism: Myxine glutinosa; assembly: GCF_964187855.1. NCBI lineage: Eukaryota > Metazoa > Chordata > Myxini > Myxiniformes > Myxinidae > Myxine > Myxine glutinosa. The sequence continues at coordinate 96,066 of NW_027617059.1, read as the reverse complement.
GTGCAAAAGTGGTTTCCTGCACCAACACAAGTGCGAAAAGTGGTTTTTCAACACTAACACAAGTGCGAAAAGTGGTTTTTCCACACTAATACAAGTGCAAATGTGGTTTCCTGCACCAACACAAGTGCGAAAAGTGGTTTTTCAACACTAACACAAGTGCGAAAAGTGGTTTTTCAACACTAACACAAGTGCGAAAAGTGGTTTTTCAACACTAACACAAGTGCGAAAAGTGGTTTTTCAACACTAACACAAGTGCGAAAAGTGGTTTTTCAACACTAACACAAGTGCGAAAAGTGGTTTTTCAACACTAACACAAGTGCGAAAAGTGGTTTTTCAACACAAACACAAGTGCGAAAAGTGGTTTTTCCAAACTAATACAAGTGCAAAAGTGGTTTCCTGCACCAACACAAGTGCGAAAAGTGGTTTTTCAACACTAACACAAGTGCGAAAAGTGGTTTTTCAACACGAACACAAGTGCGAAAAGTGGTTTTTCAACACGAACACAAGTGCGAAAAGTGGTTTTTCAACACGAACACAAGTGCGAAAAGTGGTTTTTCAACACTAACACAAGTGCGAAAAGTGGTTTTTCAACACTAACACAAGTGCGAAAAGTGGTTTTTCCACACTAATACAAGTGCAAAAGTGGTTTTTACACACTAATGCAAGTGCAAAAGTGGTTTCCTGCACCAACACAAGTGCGAAAAGTGGTTTTTCAACACTAACACAAGTGCGAAAAGTGGTTTTTACACACTAATGCAAGTGCAAAAGTGGTTTCCTGCACCAACACAAGTGCGAAAAGTGTTTTTTCAACACTAACACAAGTGCGAAAAGTGGTTTTTCAACACTAACACAAGTGCGAAAAGTGTTTTTTCCACACTAATACAAGTGCAAAAGTGGTTTTCCTGCACCAACACAAGTGCCAAAAGTGGTTTTTCAACACTAACACAAGTGCGAAAAGTGGTTTTTCAACAATATCGCAAGTGCAAAATGTGTTTTTCCACACTAATACAAGTGCAAAAGTGGTTTCCTGCACCAACACAAGTGCGAAAAGTGGTTTTTCCACACTAATACAAGTGCAAAAGTGGTTTCCTGCACCAACACAAGTGCGAAAAGTGGTTTTTCAACACTAACACAAGTGCAAAAAGTGGTTTTTCAACACTATCACAAGTGCAAAAAGTGTTTTTTCCACACTAATACAAGTGCAAAAGTGGTTTCCTGCACCAACACAAGTGCGAAAAGTGGTTTTTCAACACTAACACAAGTGCGAAAAGTGGTTTTTCCACACTAATACAAGTGCAAAAGTGGTTTCCTGCACCAACACAAGTGCAAAAAGTGGTTTTTCAACACTAACACAAGTGCAAAAAGTGGTTTTTCAACACTATCGCAAGTGCAAAAAGTGTTTTTTCCACACTAATACAAGTGCAAAAGTGGTTTCCTGCAAGAACACAAGTGCGAAAAGTGGTTTTTCAACAATAACACAAGTGCGAAAAGTGGTTTTCCAACACTAACACAAGTGCGAAAAGTGGTTTTTCAACACTAACACAAGTGCGAAAAGTGGTTTTTCCAAACTAATACAAGTGCAAAAGTGGTTTCCTGCACCAACACAAGTGCGAAAAGTGGTTTTTCAACACTAACACAAGTGCGAAAAGTGGTTTTTCAACACGAACACAAGTGCGAAAAGTGGTTTTTCAACACGAACACAAGTGCGAAAAGTGGTTTTTCAACACGAACACAAGTGCGAAAAGTGGTTTTTCAACACTAACACAAGTGCGAAAAGTGGTTTTTCAACAGTAACACAAGTGCGAAAAGTGGTTTTTCAACACGAACACAAGTGCGAAAAGTGGTTTTTCAACACTAACACAAGTGCGAAAAGTGTTTTTTCCACACTAATACAAGTGCAAAAGTGGTTTCCTGCACCAACACAAGTGCGAAAAGTGGTTTTTCAACACGAACACAAGTGCGAAAAGTGGTTTTTCAACACTAACACAAGTGTGAAAAGTGTTTTTTCCACACTAATACAAGTGCAAAAGTGGTTTCCTGCACCAACACAAGTGCGAAAAGTGGTTTTTCCACACTAATACAAAGGCAAAAGTGGTTTCCTGCACCAACACAAGTGCGAAAAGTGTTTTTTCAACACTAACACAAGTGCGAAAAGTGGTTTTTCAACACTAACACAAGTGCGAAAAGTGGTTTTTCCACACTAATACAAGTGCAAATGTGGTTTCCTGCACCAACACAAGTGCGAAAAGTGGTTTTTCAACACTAACACAAGTGCGAAAAGTGATTTTTCAACACTAACACAAGTGCGAAAAGTGGTTTTTCAACACTAACACAAGTGCGAAAAGTGGTTTTTCCACACTAATACAAAGGCAAAAGTGGTTTCCTGCACCAACACAAGTGCGAAAAGTGGTTTTTCAACACTAACACAAGTGCGAAAAGTGGTTTTTCCACACTAATACAAGTGCAAATGTGGTTTCCTGCACCAACACAAGTGCGAAAAGTGGTTTTTCAACACTAACACAAGTGCGAAAAGTGATTTTTCAACACTAACACAAGTGCGAAAAGTGGTTTTTCAACACTAACACAAGTGCGAAAAGTGGTTTTTCAACACTAACACAAGTGCGAAAAGTGGTTTTTCAACACTAACACAAGTGCGAAAAGTGTTTTTTCAACACTAACACAAGTGCGAAAAGTGGTTTTTCCACACTAATACAAGTACAAAAGTGGTTTCCTGCACCAACACAAGTGCGAAAAGTGGTTTTTCAACACTAACACAAGTGCAAGTGCAAAAAGTGGTTTTTCAACACTATCACAAGTGCAAAAAGTGGTTTTTCCACACTCATACAAGTGCAAAAGTGGTTTCCTGCACCAACACAAGTGCGAAAAGTGGTTTTTCAACACTAACACAAGTGCGAAAAGTGGTTTTTCAACACTAACACAAGTGCGAAAAGTGGTTTTTACACACTAATGCAAGTGCAAAAGTGGTTTCCTGCACCAACACAAGTGCGAAAAGTGGTTTTTCAACACTAACACAAGTGCGAAAAGTGGTTTTTCAACACTAACACAAGTGCGAAAAGTGTTTTTTCCACACTAATACAAGTGCAAAAGTGGTTTTCCTGCACCAACACAAGTGCCAAAAGTGGTTTTTCAACACTAACACAAGTGCGAAAAGTGGTTTTTCAACAATATCGCAAGTGCAAAATGTGTTTTTTCCACACTAATACAAGTGCAAAAGTGGTTTCCTGCACCAACACAAGTGCGAAAAGTGGTTTTTCAACACTAACACAAGTGCGAAAAGTGTTTTTTCAACACTAACACAAGTGCGAAAAGTGGTTTTTCAACACTATCACAAGTGCGAAAAGTGGTTTTTCAACAGTATCACAAGTGCGAAAAGTGGTTTTTCCACACTAACACAAGTGCACAAGTGGTTTCCTCCACCAACACAAGTGCGAAAAGTGGTTTTTCAACACTAACACAAGTGCGAAAAGTGGTTTTTCAGCACTATCACAAGTGCGAAAAGATGGTTTTTCAACACTATCACAAGTGCGAAAAGTGGTTTTTCCACACTAATACAAGTGCAAAAGTGGTTTCCTGCACCAACACAAGTGCGAAAAGTGGTTTTTCAACACTAACACAAGTGCGAAAAGTGGTTTTTCAACACTATCACAAGTGCAAAAAGTGTTTTTTCCACACTAATACAAGTGCAAAAGTGGTTTCCTGCACCAACACAAGTGCGAAAAGTGGTTTTTCAACACTAACACAAGTGCGAATAGTGGTTTTTCAACACTAACACAAGTGCAAAAGTGGTTTCCTGAACCAACACAAGTGCGAAAAGTGGTTTTTCAACACTAACACAAGTGCGAAAAGTGGTTTTTCAACACTAACACAAGTGCGAAAAGTGGTTTTTCCACACTAATACAAGTGCAAAAGTGGTTTCCTCCACCAACACAAGTGCGAAAAGTGGTTTTTCAACACTAACATAAGTGCGAAAAGTGGTTTTTCAACACTAACACAAGTGCGAAAAGTGGTTTTTCAACACTAACACAAGTGCGAAAAGTATTTTTTCCACACTAATACAAGTGCAAAAGTGGTTTTTCAACACTAACACAAGTGCGAAAAGTGGTTTTTCCACACTAATACAAGTGCAAAAGTGGTTTCCTGAACCAACACAAGTGCGCAAAGTGGTTTTTCAACACTAACACAAGTGCGAAAAGTGGTTTTTCAACACTAACACAAGTGCGAAAAGTGTTTTTTCCACACTAATACAAGTGCGAAAAGTGGTTTTTCAACACTAACACATGTGCGAAAAGTGGTTTTTCAACACTAACACAAGTGCGAAAAGTGGTTTTTCAACACTAACACAAGTGCGAAAAGTGGTTTTTCAACACTAACACAAGTGCGAAAAGTGTTTTTTCCACACTAATACAAGTGCAAAAGTGGTTTCCTGCACCAACACAAGTGCGAAAAGTGGTTTTTCAACACTAACACAAGTGCGAAAAGTGGTTTTTCAACACCAACACAAGTGCGAAAAGTGGTTTTTCCACACTAATAGAAGTGCAAAAGTGGTTTCCTGCACCAACACAAGTGCGAAAAGTGGTTTTTCAACACTAACACAAGTGCGAAAAGTGTTTTTTCCACACTAATACAAGTGCAAATGTGGTTTCCTGCACCAACACAAGTGCGAAAAGTGGTTTTTCAACACTAACACAAATGCGAAAAGTGGTTTTTCAACACTAACACAAGTGCGAAAAGTGGTTTTTCAACACTAACACAAGTGCGAAAAGTGGTTTTTCAACACTAACACAAGTGCGAAAAGTGGTTTTTCAACACTAACACAAGTGCGAAAAGTGGTTTTTCAACACTAACACAAGTGCGAAAAGTGGTTTTTCAACACAAACACAAGTGCGAAAAGTGGTTTTTCAACACTAACACAAGTGCAAAAAGTGGTTTTTCCAAACTAATACAAGTGCAAAAGTGGTTTCCTGCACCAACACAAGTGCGAAAAGTGGTTTTTCAACACTAACACAAGTGCGAAAAGTGGTTTTTCAACACGAACACAAGTGCGAAAAGTGGTTTTTCAACACGAACACAGGTGCGAAAAGTGGTTTTTCAACACGAACACAAGTGCGAAAAGTGGTTTTTCAACACTAACACAAGTGCGAAAAGTGGTTTTTCAACACTAACACAAGTGCGAAAAGTGGTTTTTCAACACGAACACAAGTGCGAAAAGTGGTTTTTCAACACTAACACAAGTGCGAAAAGTGTTTTTTCCACACTAATACAAGTGCAAAAGTGGTTTCCTGCACCAACACAAGTGCGAAAAGTGGTTTTTCAACACGAACACAAGTGCAAAAAGTGGTTTTTCAACACTAACACAAGTGTGAAAAGTGTTTTTTCCACACTAATACAAGTGCAAAAGTGGTTTCCTTCACCAACACAAGTGCGAAAAGTGGTTTTTCAACACTAACACAAGTGCGAAAAGTGGTTTTTCCACACTAATACAAGGGCAAAAGTGGTTTCCTGCACCAACACAAGTGCGAAAAGTGGTTTTTCAACACTAACACAAGTGCGAAAAGTGGTTTTTCAACACTAACACAAGTGCGAAAAGTGGTTTTTCAACACTAAGACAAGTGCGAAAAGTGTTTTTTCAACACTAACACAAGTGCGAAAAGTGGTTTTTCCACACTAATACAAGTACAAAAGTGGTTTCCTGCACCAACACAAGTGCGAAAAGTGGTTTTTCAACACTAACACAAGTGCAAAAAGTGGTTTTTCAACACTATCATAAGTGCAAAAAGTGTTTTTCCACACTAATACAAGTGCAAAAGTGGTTTCCTGCACCAACACAAGTGCGAAAAGTGGTTTTTCAACACGAACACAAGTGCGAAAAGTGGTTTTTCAACACTAACACAAGTGCGAAAAGTGGTTTTTACACACTAATGCAAGTGCAAAAGTGGTTTCCTGCACCAACACAAGTGCGAAAAGTGGTTTTTCAACACTAACACAAGTGCGAAAAGTGGTTTTTCAACACTAACACAAGTGCGAAAAGTGTTTTTTCCACACTAATACAAGTGCAAAAGTGGTTTTCCTGCACCAACACAAGTGCCAAAAGTGGTTTTTCAACACTAACACAAGTGCGAAAAGTGGTTTTTCAACAATATCGCAAGTGCAAAATGTGTTTTTTCCACACTAATACAAGTGCAAAAGTGGTTTCCTGCACCAACACAAGTGCGAAAAGTGGTTTTTCAACACTAACACAAGTGCGAAAAGTGGTTTTTCAACACTAACACAAGTGCAAAAAGTATTTTTTCCACACTAATACAAGTGCAAAAGTGGTTTTTCAACACTAACACAAGTGCGAAAAGTGGTTTTTCCACACTAATACAAGTGCAAAAGTGGTTTCCTGAACCAACACAAGTGCGCAAAGTGGTTTTTCAACACTAACACAAGTGCGAAAAGTGGTTTTTCAACACTAACACAAGTGCGAAAAGTGTTTTTTCCACACTAATACAAGTGCGAAAAGTGGTTTTTCAACACTAACACATGTGCGAAAAGTATTTTTTCCACACTAATACAAGTGCAAAAGTGGTTTCCTGCACCAACACAAGTGCGAAAAGTGGTTTTTCAACACTAACATAAGTGTGAAAAGTGGTTTTTCAACACTATCACAAGTGCAAAAAGTGTTTTTTCCACACTAATACAAGTGCAAAAGTGGTTTCCTGCACCAACACAAGTGCGAAAAGTGGTTTTTCAACACTAACACAAGTGCGAAAAGTGGTTTTTCAACACTAACACAAGTGCGAAAAGTGGTTTTTCAACACTAACACAAGTGCGAAAAGTGGTTTTTCAACACTAACACAAGTGCGAAAAGTGTTTTTTCCACACTAATACAAGTGCAAAAGTGGTTTCCTGCACCAACACAAGTGCGAAAAGTGGTTTTTCAACACTAACACAAGTGCGAAAAGTGGTTTTTCAACACCAACACAAGTGCGAAAAGTGGTTTTTCCACACTAATAGAAGTGCAAAAGTGGTTTCCTGCACCAACACAAGTGCGAAAAGTGGTTTTTCAACACTAACACAAGTGCGAAAATTGGTTTTTCCACACTAATACAAGTGCAAATGTGGTTTCCTGCACCAACACAAGTGCGAAAAGTGGTTTTTCAACACTAACACAAGTGCGAAAAGTGGTTTTTCAACACTAACACAAGTGCGAAAAGTGGTTTTTCAACACTAACACAAGTGCGAAAAGTGGTTTTTCAACACTAACACAAGTGCGAAAAGTGGTTTTTCAACACTAACACAAGTGCGAAAAGTGGTTTTTCAACACTAACACAAGTGCGAAAAGTGGTTTTTCAACACAAACACAAGTGCGAAAAGTGGTTTTTCCAAACTAATACAAGTGCAAAAGTGGTTTCCTGCACCAACACAAGTGCGAAAAGTGGTTTTTCAACACTAACACAAGTGCGAAAAGTGGTTTTTCAACACGAACACAAGTGCGAAAAGTGGTTTTTCAACACGAACACAAGTGCGAAAAGTGGTTTTTCAACACGAACACAAGTGCGAAAAGTGGTTTTTCAACACTAACACAAGTGCGAAAAGTGGTTTTTCAACACTAACACAAGTGCGAAAAGTGGTTTTTCCACACTAATACAAGTGCAAAAGTGGTTTTTACACACTAATGCAAGTGCAAAAGTGGTTTCCTGCACCAACACAAGTGCGAAAAGTGGTTTTTCAACACTAACACAAGTGCGAAAAGTGGTTTTTACACACTAATGCAAGTGCAAAAGTGGTTTCCTGCACCAACACAAGTGCGAAAAGTGTTTTTTCAACACTAACACAAGTGCGAAAAGTGGTTTTTCAACACTAACACAAGTGCGAAAAGTGTTTTTTCCACACTAATACAAGTGCAAAAGTGGTTTTCCTGCACCAACACAAGTGCCAAAAGTGGTTTTTCAACACTAACACAAGTGCGAAAAGTGGTTTTTCAACAATATCGCAAGTGCAAAATGTGTTTTTCCACACTAATACAAGTGCAAAAGTGGTTTCCTGCACCAACACAAGTGCGAAAAGTGTTTTTTCAACACTAACATAAGTGCGAAAAGTGGTTTTTCAACACTAACACAAGTGCGAAAAGATGGTTTTTCAACACTAACACAAGTGCGAAAAGTGGTTTTTCAACACTATCACAAGTGCAAAAAGATGGTTTTTCAACACTATCACAAGTGCGAAAAGTGGTTTTTCCACACTAATACAAGTGCAAAAGTGGTTTCGTGCACCAACACAAGTGCGAAAAGTGGTTTTTCAACACTAACACAAGTGCGAAAAGTGGTTTTTCAACACTATCACAAGTGCAAAAAGTGTTTTTTCCACACTAATACAAGTGCAAAAGTGGTTTCCTGCACCAACACAAGTGCGAAAAGTGGTTTTTCAACACTAACACAAGTGCGAAAAGTGGTTTTTCAACACTAACACAAGGGCGAAAAGTGGTTTTTCCACACTAATACAAGTGCAAAAGTGGTTTCCTGAACCAACACAAGTGCGAAAAGTGGTTTTTCAACACTAACACAAGTGCGAAAAGTGGTTTTTCAACACTAACACAAGTGCGAAAAGTGGTTTTTCCACACTAATACAAGTGCAAAAGTGGTTTCCTCCACCAACACAAGTGCGAAAAGTGGTTTTTCAACACTAACACAAGTGCGAAAAGTGGTTTTTCAACACTAACACAAGTGCGAAAAGTGGTTTTTCAACACTAACACAAGTGCGAAAAGTATTTTTTCCACACTAATACAAGTGCAAAAGTGGTTTCCTGAACCAACACAAGTGTGCAACGTGGTTTTTCAACACTAACACAAGTGCGAAAAGTGGTTTTTCAACACTAACACAAGTGCGAAAAGTGGTTTTTCCACACTAATACAAGTGCAAAAGTGGTTTCCTGCACCAACACAAGTGCGAAAAGTGGTTTTTCAACACTAACATAAGTGCGAAAAGTGGTTTTTCAACACTAACACAAGTGCGAAAAGTGGTTTTTCAACACTAACACAAGTGCGAAAAGTGTTTTTTCCACACTAATACAAGTGCAAAAGTGGTTTCCTGCACCAACACAAGTGCGAAAAGTGGTTTTTCAACACTAACACAAGTGCGAAAAGTGGTTTTTCAACACCAACACAAGTGCGAAAAGTGGTTTTTCTAACACTAATAGAAGTGCAAAAGTGGTTTCCTGCACCAACACAAGTGCGAAAAGTGGTTTTTCAACACTAACACAAGTGCGAAAAGTGGTTTTTCCACACTAATACAAGTGCAAATGTGGTTTCCTGCACCAACACAAGTGCGAAAAGTGGTTTTTCAACACTAACACAAGTGCGAAAAGTGGTTTTTCCACACTAATACAAGTGCAAAAGTGGTTTCCTGCACCAACACAAGTGCGAAAAGTGGTTTTTCAACACTATCACAAGTGCGAAAAGTGGTTTTTTCCACACTAATACAAGTGCAAAAGTGGTTTCCTGAACCAACACAAGTGCGCAAAGTGGTTTTTCAACACTAACACAAGTGCGAAAAGTGGTTTTTCAACACTAACACAAGTGCGAAAAGTGGTTTTTCCACACTAATACAAGTGCAAAAGTGGTTTCCTCCACCAACACAAGTGCGAAAAATGGTTTTTCAACACTAACACAAGTGTGAAAAGTGGTTTTTCAACACTAACACCAGTGCAAAAAGTGGTTTTTCAACACTAACACAAGTGCGAAAAGTGGTTTTTCAACACTAACACAAGTGCGAAAAGTATTTTTTCCACACTAATACAAGTGCAAAAGTGGTTTCCTGCACCAACACAAGTGCGAAAAGTGGTTTTTCAACACTAACACAAGTGCGAAAAGTGGTTTTTCAACACTAACACAAGTGCGAAAAGTGGTTTTTCAACACTAACACAAGTGCGAAAAGTGGTTTTTCAACACTAACACAAGTGCGAAAAGTGGTTTTTCCACACTAATACAAGTGCAAAAGTGGTTTCCTGCACCAACACAAGTGCAAAAAGTGGTTTTTCAACACTAACACAAGTGCAAAAAGTGGTTTTTCAACACTATCGCAAGTGCAAAAAGTGTTTTTCCACACTAATACAAGTGCAAAAGTGGTTTCCTGCACCAACACAAGTGCGAAAAGTGGTTTTTCAACACTAACACAAGTGCGAAAAGTGGTTTTTCAACAATAACACAAGTGCGAAAAGTGGTTTTCCAACACTAACACAAGTGCGAAAAGTGGTTTTTCAACACTAACACAAGTGCGAAAAGTGGTTTTTCCAAACTAATACAAGTGCAAAAGTGGTTTCCTGCACCAACACAAGTGCGAAAAGTGGTTTTTCAACACTAACACAAGTGCGAAAAGTGGTTTTTCAACACGAACACAAGTGCGAAAAGTGGTTTTTCAACACGAACACAAGTGCAAAAAGTGGTTTTTCAACACTAATACAAGTGCAAAAGTGGTTTCCTGCACCAACACAAGTGCGAAAAGTGGTTTTTCAACACTAACACAAGTGCGAAAAGTGGTTTTTCAACACTATCACAAGTGCAAAAAGTGTTTTTTCCACACTAATACAAGTGCAAAAGTGGTTTCCTGCACCAACACAAGTGCGAAAAGTGGTTTTTCAACACTAACACAAGTGCGAAAAGTGGTTTTTCAACACTAACACAAGGGCGAAAAGTGGTTTTTCCACACTAATACAAGTGCAAACGTGGTTTCCTGAACCAACACAAGTGCGAAAAGTGGTTTTTCAACACTAACACAAGTGCGAAAAGTGGTTTTTCAACACTAACACAAGTGCGAAAAGTGGTTTTTCCACACTAATACAAGTGCAAAAGTGGTTTCCTCCACCAACACAAGTGCGAAAAGTGGTTTTTCAACACTAACACAAGTGCGAAAAGTGGTTTTTCAACACTAACACAAGTGCGAAAAGTGGTTTTTCAACACTAACACAAGTGCGAAAAGTATTTTTTCCACACTAATACAAGTGCAAAAGTGGTTTTTCAACACTAACACAAGTGCGAAAAGTGATTTTTCCACACTAATACAAGTGCAAAAGTGGTTTCCTGAACCAACACAAGTGCGCAAAGTGGTTTTTCAACACTAACACAAGTGCGAAAAGTGGTTTTTCAACACTAACACAAGTGCGAAAAGTGTTTTTTCCACACTAATACAAGTGCAAAAGTGGTTTCCTCCACCAAAACAAGTGCGAAAAATGGTTTTTCAACACTAACACAAGTGCGAAAAGTGGTTTTTCAACACTAACACAAGTGCAAAAAGTGGTTTTTCAACACTAACACAAGTGCGAAAAATGGTTTTTCAACACTAACACATGTGCGAAAAGTATTTTTTTCCACACTAATACAAGTGCAAAAGTGGTTTCCTGCACCAACACAAGTGCGAAAAGTGGTTTTTCAACACTAACATAAGTGTGAAAAGTGGTTTTTCAACACTATCACAAGTGCAAAAAGTGTTTTTTCCACACTAATACAAGTGCAAAAGTGGTTTCCTGCACCAACACAAGTGCGAAAAGTGGTTTTTCAACACTAACACAAGTGCGAAAAGTGGTTTTTCAACACTAACACAAGTGCGAAAAGTGTTTTTTCAACACTAACACAAGTGCGAAAAGTGGTTTTTCAACACTATCACAAGTGCGAAAAGTGGTTTTTCAAGTGCGAAAAGTGGTTTTTCCACACTAACACAAGTGCACAAGTGGTTTCCTCCACCAACACAAGTGCGAAAAGTGGTTTTTCAACACTAACACAAGTGCGAAAAGTGGTTTTTCAGCACTATCACAAGTGCGAAAAGATGGTTTTTCAACACTATCACAAGTGCGAAAAGTGGTTTTTCCACACTAATACAAGTGCAAAAGTGGTTTCCTGCACCAACACAAGTGCGAAAAGTGGTTTTTCAACACTAACACAAGTGCGAAAAGTGGTTTTTCAACACTATCACAAGTGCAAAAAGTGTTTTTTCCACACTAATACAAGTGCAAAAGTGGTTTCCTGCACCAACACAAGTGCGAAAAGTGGTTTTTCAACACTAACACAAGTGCGAAAAGTGGTTTTTCAACACTAACACAAGGGCGAAAAGTGGTTTTTCCACACTAATACAAGTGCAAAAGTGGTTTCCTGAACCAACACAAGTGCGAAAAGTGGTTTTTCAACACTAACACAAGTGCGAAAAGTGGTTTTTCAACACTAACACAAGTGCGAAAAGTGGTTTTTCCACACTAATACAAGTGCAAAAGTGGTTTCCTCCACCAACACAAGTGCGAAAAGTGGTTTTTCAACACTAACATAAGTGCGAAAAGTGGTTTTTCAACACTAACACAAGTGCGAAAAGTGGTTTTTCAACACTAACACAAGTGCGAAAAGTATTTTTTCCACACTAATACAAGTGCAAAAGTGGTTTTTCAACACTAACACAAGTGCGAAAAGTGGTTTTTCCACACTAATACAAGTGCAAAAGTGGTTTCCTGAACCAACACAAGTGCGCAAAGTGGTTTTTCAACACTAACACAAGTGCGAAAAGTGGTTTTTCAACACTAACACAAGTGCGAAAAGTGTTTTTTCCACACTAATACAAGTGCAAAAGTGGTTTCCTCCACCAACACAAGTGCGAAAAATGGTTTTTCAACACTAACACAAGTGCGAAAAGTGGTTTTTCAACACTAACACAAGTGCAAAAAGTGGTTTTTCAACACTAACACAAGTGCGAAAAGTGGTTTTTCAACACTAACACATGTGCGAAAAGTATTTTTTCCACACTAATACAAGTGCAAAAGTGGTTTCCTGCACCAACACAAGTGCGAAAAGTGGTTTTTCAACACTAACATAAGTGTGAAAAGTGGTTTTTCAACACTATCACAAGTGCAAAAAGTGTTTTTTCCACACTAATACAAGTGCAAAAGTGGTTTCCTGCACCAACACAAGTGCGAAAAGTGGTTTTTCAACACTAACACAAGTGCGAAAAGTGGTTTTTCAACACTAACACAAGTGCGAAAAGTGGTTTTTCAACACTAACACAAGTGCGAAAAGTGGTTTTTCAACACTAACACAAGTGCGAAAAGTGTTTTTTCCACACTAATACAAGTGCAAAAGTGGTTTCCTGCACCAACACAAGTGCGAAAAGTGGTTTTTCAACACTAACACAAGTGCGAAAAGTGGTTTTTCAACACCAACACAAGTGCGAAAAGTGGTTTTTCCACACTAATAGAAGTGCAAAAGTGGTTTCCTGCACCAACACAAGTGCGAAAAGTGGTTTTTCAACACTAACACAAGTGCGAAAAGTGGTTTTTCCACACTAATACAAGTGCAAATGTGGTTTCCTGCACCAACACAAGTGCGAAAAGTGGTTTTTCAACACTAACACAAGTGCGAAAAGTGGTTTTTCAACACTAACACAAGTGCGAAAAGTGGTTTTTCAACACTAACACAAGTGCGAAAAGTGTTTTTTCTACACTAATACAAGTGCAAAAGTGGTTTTCCTGCACCAACACAAGTGCCAAAAGTGGTTTTTCAACACTAACACAAGTGCGAAAAGTGGTTTTTCAACAATATCGCAAGTGCAAAATGTGTTTTTTCCACACTAATACAAGTGCAAAAGTGGTTTCCTGCACCAACACAAGTGCGAAAAGTGGTTTTTCAACACTAACACAAGTGCGAAAAGTGTTTTTTCAACACTAACACAAGTGCGAAAAGTGGTTTTTCAACACTATCACAAGTGCGAAAAGTGGTTTTTCAACAGTATCACAAGTGCGAAAAGTGGTTTTTCCACACTAACACAAGTGCACAAGTGGTTTCCTCCACCAACACAAGTGCGAAAAGTGGTTTTTCAACACTAACACAAGTGCGAAAAGTGGTTTTTCAGCACTATCACAAGTGCGAAAAGATGGTTTTTCAACACTATCACAAGTGCGAAAAGTGGTTTTTCAACACTAACACAAGTGCTAAAAGTGGTTTTTCAACACTATCACAAGTGCAAAAAGTGTTTTTTCCACACTAATACAAGTGCAAAAGTGGTTTCCTGCACCAACACAAGTGCGAAAAGTGGTTTTTCAACACTAACACAAGTGCGAAAAGTGGTTTTTCAACACTAACACAAGTGCGAAAAGTGGTTTTTCCACACTAATACAAGTACAAAAGTGGTTTCCTCCACCAACACAAGTGCGAAAAGTGGTTTTTCAACACTAACATAAGTGCGAAAAGTGGTTTTTCAACACGAACACAAGTGCGAAAAGTGGTTTTTCAACACTAACACAAGTGCGAAAAGTGGTTTTTCAACACTAACACAAGTGCGAAAAGTGGTTTTTCAACACGAACACAAGTGCGAAAAGTGGTTTTTCAACACTAACACAAGTGCGAAAAGTGTTTTTTCCACACTAATACAAGTGCAAAAGTGGTTTCCTGCACCAACACAAGTGCGAAAAGTGGTTTTTCAACACGAACACAAGTGCGAAAAGTGGTTTTTCAACACTAACACAAGTGTGAAAAGTGTTTTTTCCACACTAATACAAGTGCAAAAGTGGTTTCCTGCACCAACACAAGTGCGAAAAGTGGTTTTTCAACACTAACACAAGTGCGAAAAGTGGTTTTACCACACTAATACAAGGGCAAAAGTGGTTTCCTGCACCAACACAAGTGCGAAAAGTGGTTTTTCAACACTAACACAAGTGCGAAAAGTGGTTTTTCAACACTAACACAAGTGCGAAAAGTGGTTTTTCAACACTAAGACAAGTGCGAAAAGTGGTTTTTCCACACTAATACAAGTACAAAAGTGGTTTCCTGCACCAACACAAGTGCGAAAAGTGGTTTTTCAACACGAACACAAGTGCGAAAAGTGGTTTTTCAACAATATCGCAAGTGCAAAATGTGTTTTTTCCACACTAATACAAGTGCAAAAGTGGTTTCCTGCACCAACACAAGTGCGAAAAGTGGTTTTTCAACACTAACACAAGTGCGAAAAGTGTTTTTTCAACACTAACACAAGTGCGAAAAGTGGTTTTTCAACACTATCACAAGTGCGAAAAGTGGTTTTTCAACAGTATCACAAGTGCGAAAAGTGGTTTTTCCACACTAACACAAGTGCACAAGTGGTTTCCTCCACCAACACAAGTGCGAAAAGTGGTTTTTCAACACTAACACAAGTGCGAAAAGTGGTTTTTCAACACTAACACAAGTGCGAAAAGATGGTTTTTCAACACGAACACAAGTGCGAAAAGTGGTTTTTCAACACTATCACAAGTGCGAAAAGATGTTTTTTCAACACTATCACAAGTGCGAAAAGTGGTTTTTCAACACTAACACAAGTGCGAAAAGTGGTTTTTCAACACTAACACAAGGGCGAAAAGTGGTTTTTCCACACTAATACAAGTGCAAACGTGGTTTCCTGAACCAACACAAGTGCGAAAAGTGGTTTTTCAACACTAACACAAGTGCGAAAAGTGGTTTTTCAACACTAACACAAGTGCGAAAAGTGGTTTTTCCACACTAATACAAGTGCAAAAGTGGTTTCCTCCACCAACACAAGTGCGAAAAGTGGTTTTTCAACACTAACACAAGTGCGAAAAGTGGTTTTTCAACACTAACACAAGTGCGAAAAGTGGTTTTTCAACACTAACACAAGTGCGAAAAGTATTTTTTCCACACTAATACAAGTGCAAAAGTGGTTTTTCAACACTAACACAAGTGCGAAAAGTGGTTTTTCCACACTAATACAAGTGCAAAAGTGGTTTCCTGAACCAACACAAGTGCGCAAAGTGGTTTTTCAACACTAACACAAGTGCGAAAAGTGGTTTTTCAACACTAACACAAGTGCGAAAAGTGTTTTTTCCACACTAATACAAGTGCAAAAGTGGTTTCCTCCACCAACACAAGTGCGAACTAGAATCCGGGCACTCGGTAGAGCGCATACCTTCGCCGCAGCTACTGTTCTGTACTTGGCATGGGAGTGTATGCGATGTGAAGCTTTATGTGAAATGCGATCGATTTTTAAAAATCAGAATTTGAGCAAATCTGTTTCATTCGTCTGTTAATATGCCTCCCCGATTGACAAATCTGCAATTTGAATTTCATTTGAGGTTGAAATGATTGCGGGAGATCGCGTTATAGTGATGACGTCTTGGATGGACATCCTCTTCTTCAGTCGCTCATAACTTTGAGTGAAATACGATCGAGTTAAAAATAGTCAGAATTTGAGCAAATCTGTTTCATTCGTTTGTTAATATGCCTCATCTCTTGACAAATCTGCAATTATAATTTTTTTTGAGGTTGAAATGATCGCGGGAGATTGCGTTATAGTGATGACGTCCTGGATGGACATCTTCTTCTTCAGTCGCGCATAACTTTGAGTGAAATACGATCGAGTTAAAAATAGTCAGAATTTGAGCAAATCTGTTTCATTCGTTTGTTAATATGCCTCATCTATTGTCAAATCTGCAATTATAATTTTTTTTGAGGTTGAAATGATCGCGGGAGATCGCGTTATAGTGATGACGTCCTGGATGGACATCTTCTTCTTCAGTCGCTCATAACTTTGAGTGAAATACGATCGAGTTAAAAATAGTCAGAATTTGAGCAAATCTGTTTCCCAAAATCTAATCAAATGTGTCCCGTATAATAACAAATCATCCCACCAAATTTCATGCAATTCGGTTGAATACTTTTTGAGTTATGCGATTAACATACACACACACAGACAGACATACAAATAAATACACAGCGATCAAAACATAACCTTCCGCTTTTGCGAAGGTAAAAATGGTTTTTCAACACTAACACAAGTGCGAAAAGTGGTTTTTCAACACTAACACAAGTGCAAAAAGTGGTTTTTCAACACTAACACAAGTGCGAAAAATGGTTTTTCAACACTAACATAAGTGTGAAAAGTGGTTTTTCAACACTATCACAAGTGCAAAAAGTGTTTTTTCCACACTAATACAAGTGCAAAAGTGGTTTCCTGCACCAACACAAGTGCGAAAAGTGGTTTTTCAACACTAACACAAGTGCGAAAAGTGGTTTTTCAACACTAACACAAGTGCGAAAAGTGGTTTTTCAACACTAACACAAGTGCGAAAAGTGTTTTTTCCACACTAATACAAGTGCAAAAGTGGTTTCCTGCACCAACACAAGTGCGAAAAGTGGTTTTTCAACACTAACACGAGTGCGAAAAGTGGTTTTTCAACACCAACACAAGTGCGAAAAGTGGTTTTTCCACACTAATAGAAGTGCAAAAGTGGTTTCCTGCACCAACACAAGTGCGAAAAGTGGTTTTTCAACACTAACACAAGTGCGAAAAGTAGTTTTTCCAAACTAATACAAGTGCAAAAGTGGTTTCCTGCACCAACACAAGTGCGAAAAGTGGTTTTTCAACACTAACACGAGTGCGAAAAGTGGTTTTTCAACACCAACACAAGTGCGAAAAGTGGTTTTTCCACACTAATAGAAGTGCAAAAGTGGTTTCCTGCACCAACACAAGTGCGAAAAGTGGTTTTTCAACACTAACACAAGTGCGAAAAGTGGTTTTTCCAAACTAATACAAGTGCAAAAGTGGTTTCCTGCACCAACACAAGTGCGAAAAGTGGTTTTTCAACACTAACACAAGTGCGAAAAGTGGTTTTTCAACACGAACACAAGTGCGAAAAGTGGTTTTTCAACACGAACACAAGTGCGAAAAGTGGTTTTTCAACACGAACACAAGTGCGAAAAGTGGTTTTTCAACACGAACACAAGTGCGAAAAGTGGTTTTTCAACACTAACACAAGTGCGAAAAGTGGTTTTTCAACACGAACACAAGTGCGAAAAGTGGTTTTTCAACACTAACACAAGTGCGAAAAGTGTTTTTTCCACACTAATACAAGTGCAAAAGTGGTTTCCTGCACCAACACAAGTGCGAAAAGTGGTTTTTCAACACGAACACAAGTGCGAAAAGTGGTTTTTCAACACTAACACAAGTGTGAAAAGTGTTTTTTCCACACTAATACAAGTGCAAAAGTGGTTTCCTGCACCAACACAAGTGCGAAAAGTGGTTTTTCAACACTAACACAAGTGCGAAAAGTGGTTTTTCCACACTAATACAAGGGCAAAAGTGGTTTCCTGCACCAACACAAGTGCGAAAAGTGGTTTTTCAACACTAACACAAGTGCGAAAAGTGGTTTTTCAACACTAACACAAGTGCGAAAAGTGGTTTTTCCACACTAATACAAGTGCAAATGTGGTTTCCTGGACCAACACAAGTGCGAAAAGTGGTTTTTCAACACTAACACAAGTGCGAAAAGTGGTTTTTCAACACTAACACAAGTGCGAAAAGTGGTTTTTCAACACTAACACAAGTGCGAAAAGTGGTTTTTCAACACTAACACAAGTGCGAAAAGTGGTTTTTCAACACTAACACAAGTGCGAAAAGTGTTTTTTCAACACTAACACAAGTGCGAAAAGTGGTTTTTCCACACTAATACAAGTACAAAAGTGGTTTCCTGCACCAACACAAGTGCGAAAAGTGGTTTTTCAACACTAACACAAGTGCAAAAAGTGGTTTTTCAACACTATCACAAGTGCAAAAAGTGTTTTTTCCACACTAATACAAGTGCAAAAGTGGTTTCCTGCACCAACACAAGTGCGAAAAGTGGTTTTTCAACACTAACACAAGTGCGAAAAGTGGTTTTTCAACACGAACACAAGTGCGAAAAGTGGTTTTTACACACTAATGCAAGTGCAAAAGTGGTTTCCTGCACCAACACAAGTGCGAAAAGTGTTTTTTCAACACTAACACAAGTGCGAAAAGTGGTTTTTCAACACTAACACAAGTGCGAAAAGTGTTTTTTCCACACTAATACAAGTGCAAAAGTGGTTTTCCTGCACCAACACAAGTGCCAAAAGTGGTTTTTCAACACTAACACAAGTGCGAAAAGTGGTTTTTCAACAATATCGCAAGTGCAAAATGTGTTTTTTCCACACTAATACAAGTGCAAAAGTGGTTTCCTGCACCAACACAAGTGCGAAAAGTGTTTTTTCAACACTAACATAAGTGCGAAAAGTGGTTTTTCAACACTATCACAAGTGCGAAAAGTGGTTTTTCAACAGTATCACAAGTGCGAAAAGTGGTTTTTCCACACTAACACAAGTGCACAAGTGGTTTCCTCCACCAACACAAGTGCGAAAAGTGGTTTTTCAACACTAACACAAGTGCGAAAAGTGGTTTTTCAACACTAACACAAGTGCGAAAAGATGGTTTTTCAACACTAACACAAGTGCGAAAAGTGGTTTTTCAACACTAACACAAGTGCGAAAAGTGGTTTTTCAACACTATCACAAGTGCAAAAAGATGGTTTTTCAACACTATCACAAGTGCGAAAAGTGGTTTTTCCACACTAATGCAAGTGCAAAAGTGGTTTCCTGCACCAACACAAGTGCGAAAAGTGGTTTTTCAACACTAACACAAGTGCGAAAAGTGGTTTTTCAACACTATCACAAGTGCAAAAAGTGTTTTTTCCACACTAATACAAGTGCAAAAGTGGTTTCCTGCACCAACACAAGTGCGAAAAGTGGTTTTTCAACACTAACACAAGTGCGAAAAGTGGTTTTTCAACACTAACACAAGGGCGAAAAGTGGTTTTTCCACACTAATACAAGTGCAAAAGTGGTTTCCTGAACCAACACAAGTGCGAAAAGTGGTTTTTCAACACTAACGCAAGTGCGAAAAGTGGTTTTTCAACACTAACACAAGTGCGAAAAGTGGTTTTTCCACACTAATACAAGTGCAAAAGTGGTTTCCTCCACCAACACAAGTGCGAAAAGTGGTTTTTCAACACTAACACAAGTGCGAAAAGTGGTTTTTCAACACTAACACAAGTGCGAAAAGTGGTTTTTCAACACTAACACAAGTGCGAAAAGTATTTTTTCCACACTAATACAAGTGCAAAAGTGGTTTTTCAACACTAACACAAGTGCGAAAAGTGGTTTTTCCACACTAATACAAGTGCAAAAGTGGTTTCCTGAACCAACACAAGTGCGCAAAGTGGTTTTTCAACACTAACACAAGTGCGAAAAGTGGTTTTTCAACACTAACACAAGTGCGAAAAGTGGTTTTTCCACACTAATACAAGTGCAAAAGTGGTTTCCTCCACCAACACAAGTGCGAAAAATGGTTTTTCAACACTAACACAAGTGCGAAAAGTGGTTTTTCAACACTAACACAAGTGCAAAAAGTGGTTTTTCAACACTAACACATGTGCGAAAAGTATTTTTTCCACACTAATACAAGTGCAAAAGTGGTTTCCTGCACCAACACAAGTGCGAAAAGTGGTTTTTCAACACTAACATAATGTGAAAAGTGGTTTTTCAACACTATCACAAGTGCAAAAAGTGTTTTTTCCACACTAATACAAGTGCAAAAGTGGTTTCCTGCACCAACACAAGTGCGAAAAGTGGTTTTTCAACACTAACACAAGTGCGAAAAGTGGTTTTTCAACACTAACACAAGTGCGAAAAGTGGTTTTTCAACACTAACACAAGGGCGAAAAGTGGTTTTTCCACACTAATACAAGTGCAAAAGTGGTTTCCTGAACCAACACAAGTGCGAAAAGTGGTTTTTCAACACTAACACAAGTGCGAAAAGTGGTTTTTCAACACTAACACAAGTGCGAAAAGTGGTTTTTCCACACTAATACAAGTGCAAAAGTGGTTTCCTCCACCAACACAAGTGCGAAAAGTGGTTTTTCAACACTAACACAAGTGCGAAAAGTGGTTTTTCAACACTAACACAAGTGCGAAAAGTGGTTTTTCAACACTAACACAAGTGCGAAAAGTATTTTTTCCACACTAATACAAGTGCAAAAGTGGTTTTTCAACACTAACACAAGTGCGAAAAGTGGTTTTTCCACACTAATACAAGTGCAAAAGTGGTTTCCTGAACCAACACAAGTGCGCAAAGTGGTTTTTCAACACTAACACAAGTGCGAAAAGTGGTTTTTCAACACTAACACAAGTGCGAAAAGTGGTTTTTCCACACTAATACAAGTGCAAAAGTGGTTTCCTCCACCAACACAAGTGCGAAAAATGGTTTTTCAACACTAACACAAGTGCGAAAAGTGGTTTTTCAACACTAACACAAGTGCAAAAAGTGGTTTTTCAACACTAACACAAGTGCGAAAAGTGGTTTTTCAACACTAACACATGTGCGAAAAGTATTTTTTCCACACTAATACAAGTGCAAAAGTGGTTTCCTGCACCAACACAAGTGCGAAAAGTGGTTTTTCAACACTAACATAAGTGTGAAAAGTGGTTTTTCAACACTATCACAAGTGCAAAAAGTGTTTTTTCCACACTAATACAAGTGCAAAAGTGGTTTCCTGCACCAACACAAGTGCGAAAAGTGGTTTTTCAACACTAACACAAGTGCGAAAAGTGGTTTTTCAACACTAACACAAGTGTGAAAAGTGGTTTTTCAACACTAACACAAGTGCGAAAAGTGGTTTTTCAACACTAACACAAGTGCGAAAAGTGGTTTTTCAACACCAACACAAGTGCGAAAAGTGGTTTTTCTAACACTAACAGAAGTGCAAAAGTGGTTTCCTGCACCAACACAAGTGCGAAAAGTGGTTTTTCAACACTAACACAAGTGCGAAAAGTGGTTTTTCCACACTAATACAAGTGCAAATGTGGTTTCCTGCACCAACACAAGTGCGAAAAGTGGTTTTTCAACACTAACACAAGTGCGAAAAGTGGTTTTTCAACACTAACACAAGTGCGAAAAGTGGTTTTTCAACACAAACACAAGTGCGAAAAGTGGTTTTTCAACACTAACACAAGTGCGAAAAGTGGTTTTTCCACACTAATACAAGTGCAAAAGTGGTTTCCTGCACCAACACAAGTGCGAAAAGTGGTTTTTCAACACTAACACAAGTGCGAAAAGTGGTTTTTCAACACTATCACAAGTGCAAAAAGTGTTTTTTCCACACTAATACAAGTGCAAAAGTGGTTTCCTGCACCAACACAAGTGTGAAAAGTGGTTTTTCAACACTAACACAAGTGCGAAAAGTGGTTTTTTCCACACTAATACAAGTGCAAAAGTGGTTTCCTGAACCAACACAAGTGCGCAAAGTGGTTTTTCAACACTAACACAAGTGCGAAAAGTGGTTTTTCAACACTAACACAAGTGCGAAAAGTGGTTTTTCCACACTAACACAAGTGTGAAAAGTGGTTTTTCAACACTAACACAAGTGCAAAAAGTGGTTTTTCAACACTAACACAAGTGCAAAAAGTGGTTTTTCAACACTAACACAAGTGCGAAAAGTATTTTTTCCACACTAATACAAGTGCAAAAGTGGTTTCCTGCACCAACACAAGTGCGAAAAGTGGTTTTTCAACACTAACACAAGTGCGAAAAGTGGTTTTTCAACACTAACACAAGTGCGAAAAGTGGCTTTTCAACACTAACACAAGTGCGAAAAGTGGTTTTTCCACACTAATACAAGTGCAAAAGTGGTTTCCTGCACCAACACAAGTGCGAAAAGTGGTTTTTCAACACTAACACAAGTGCAAAAAGTGGTTTTTCAACACTATCACAAGTGCAAAAAGTGTTTTTTCCACACTAATACAAGTGCAAAAGTGGTTTCCTGCACCAACACAAGTGCGAAAAGTGGTTTTTCAACACTAACACAAGTGCGAAAAGTGGTTTTTCCACACTAATACAAGTGCAAAAGTGGTTTCCTCCACCAACACAAGTGCGAACTAGAATCCGGGCACTCGGTAGAGCGCATACCTTCGCCGCAGCTACTGTTCTGTACTTGGCATGGGAGTGTATGCGATGTGAAGCTTTATGTGAAATGCGATCGATTTTTAAAAATCAGAATTTGAGCAAATCTGTTTCATTCGTCTGTTAATATGCCTCCCCGATTGACAAATCTGCAATTTGAATTTCATTTGAGGTTGAAATGATTGCGGGAGATCGCGTTATAGTGATGACGTCTTGGATGGACATCCTCTTCTTCAGTCGCTCATAACTTTGAGTGAAATACGATCGAGTTAAAAATAGTCAGAATTTGAGCAAATCTGTTTCATTCGTTTGTTAATATGCCTCATCTCTTGACAAATCTGCAATTATAATTTTTTTTGAGGTTGAAATGATCGCGGGAGATTGCGTTATAGTGATGACGTCCTGGATGGACATCTTCTTCTTCAGTCGCGCATAACTTTGAGTGAAATACGATCGAGTTAAAAATAGTCAGAATTTGAGCAAATCTGTTTCATTCGTTTGTTAATATGCCTCATCTATTGTCAAATCTGCAATTATAATTTTTTTTGAGGTTGAAATGATCGCGGGAGATCGCGTTATAGTGATGACGTCCTGGATGGACATCTTCTTCTTCAGTCGCTCATAACTTTGAGTGAAATACGATCGAGTTAAAAATAGTCAGAATTTGAGCAAATCTGTTTCCCAAAATCTAATCAAATGTGTCCCGTATAATAACCAATCATCCCACCAAATTTCATGCAATTCGGTTGAATACTTTTTGAGTTATGCGATTAACATACACACACACAGACAGACATACAAATAAATACACAGCGATCAAAACATAACCTTCCGCTTTTGCGAAGGTAAAAATGGTTTTTCAACACTAACACAAGTGCGAAAAGTGGTTTTTCAACACTAACACAAGTGCAAAAAGTGGTTTTTCAACACTAACACAAGTGCGAAAAATGGTTTTTCAACACTAACACATGTGCGAAAAGTATTTTTTTCCACACTAATACAAGTGCAAAAGTGGTTTCCTGCACCAACACAAGTGCGAAAAGTGGTTTTTCAACACTAACATAAGTGTGAAAAGTGGTTTTTCAACACTATCACAAGTGCAAAAAGTGTTTTTTCCACACTAATACAAGTGCAAAAGTGGTTTCCTGCACCAACACAAGTGCGAAAAGTGGTTTTTCAACACTAACACAAGTGCGAAAAGTGGTTTTTCAACACTAACACAAGTGCGAAAAGTGGTTTTTCAACACTAACACAAGTGCGAAAAGTGTTTTTTCCACACTAATACAAGTGCAAAAGTGGTTTCCTGCACCAACACAAGTGCGAAAAGTGGTTTTTCAACACTGACACGAGTGCGAAAAGTGGTTTTTCAACACCAACACAAGTGCGAAAAGTGGTTTTTCCACACTAATAGAAGTGCAAAAGTGGTTTCCTGCACCAACACAAGTGCGAAAAGTGGTTTTTCAACACTAACACAAGTGCGAAAAGTGGTTTTTCCAAACTAATACAAGTGCAAAAGTGGTTTCCTGCACCAACACAAGTGCGAAAAGTGGTTTTTCAACACTAACACGAGTGCGAAAAGTGGTTTTTCAACACCAACACAAGTGCGAAAAGTGGTTTTTCCACACTAATAGAAGTGCAAAAGTGGTTTCCTGCACCAACACAAGTGCGAAAAGTGGTTTTTCAACACTAACACAAGTGCGAAAAGTGGTTTTTCCAAACTAATACAAGTGCAAAAGTGGTTTCCTGCACCAACACAAGTGCGAAAAGTGGTTTTTCAACACTAACACAAGTGCGAAAAGTGGTTTTTCAACACGAACACAAGTGCGAAAAGTGGTTTTTCAACACGAACACAAGTGCGAAAAGTGGTTTTTCAACACGAACACAAGTGCGAAAAGTGGTTTTTCAACACGAACACAAGTGCGAAAAGTGGTTTTTCAACACTAACACAAGTGCGAAAAGTGGTTTTTCAACACGAACACAAGTGCGAAAAGTGGTTTTTCAACACTAACACAAGTGCGAAAAGTGTTTTTTCCACACTAATACAAGTGCAAAAGTGGTTTCCTGCACCAACACAAGTGCGAAAAGTGGTTTTTCAACACGAACACAAGTGCGAAAAGTGGTTTTTCAACACTAACACAAGTGTGAAAAGTGTTTTTTCCACACTAATACAAGTGCAAAAGTGGTTTCCTGCACCAACACAAGTGCGAAAAGTGGTTTTTCAACACTAACACAAGTGCGAAAAGTGGTTTTTCCACACTAATACAAGGGCAAAAGTGGTTTCCTGCACCAACACAAGTGCGAAAAGTGGTTTTTCAACACTAACACAAGTGCGAAAAGTGGTTTTTCAACACTAACACAAGTGCGAAAAGTGGTTTTTCCACACTAATACAAGTGCAAATGTGGTTTCCTGCACCAACACAAGTGCGAAAAGTGGTTTTTCAACACTAACACAAGTGCGAAAAGTGGTTTTTCAACACTAACACAAGTGCGAAAAGTGGTTTTTCAACACTAACACAAGTGCGAAAAGTGGTTTTTCAACACTAACACAAGTGCGAAAAGTGGTTTTTCAACACTAACACAAGTGCGAAAAGTGTTTTTTCAACACTAACACAAGTGCGAAAAGTGGTTTTTTCCACACTAATACAAGTACAAAAGTGGTTTCCTGCACCAACACAAGTGCGAAAAGTGGTTTTTCAACACTAACACAAGTGCAAAAAGTGGTTTTTCAACACTATCACAAGTGCAAAAAGTGTTTTTTCCACACTAATACAAGTGCAAAAGTGGTTTCCTGCACCAACACAAGTGCCAAAAGTGGTTTTTACACACTAATGCAAGTGCAAAAGTGGTTTCCTGCACCAACACAAGTGCGAAAAGTGTTTTTTCAACACTAACACAAGTGCGAAAAGTGGTTTTTCAACACTAACACAAGTGCGAAAAGTGTTTTTTCCACACTAATACAAGTGCAAAAGTGGTTTTCCTGCACCAACACAAGTGCCAAAAGTGGTTTTTCAACACTAACACAAGTGCGAAAAGTGGTTTTTCAACAATATCGCAAGTGCAAAATGTGTTTTTTCCACACTAATACAAGTGCAAAAGTGGTTTCCTGCACCAACACAAGTGCGAAAAGTGTTTTTTCAACACTAACATAAGTGCGAAAAGTGGTTTTTCAACACTATCACAAGTGCGAAAAGTGGTTTTTCAACAGTATCACAAGTGCGAAAAGTGGTTTTTCCACACTAACACAAGTGCACAAGTGGTTTCCTCCACCAACACAAGTGCGAAAAGTGGTTTTTCAACACTAACACAAGTGCGAAAAGTGGTTTTTCAACACTAACACAAGTGCGAAAAGATGGTTTTTCAACACTAACACAAGTGCGAAAAGTGGTTTTTCAACACTAACACAAGTGCGAAAAGTGGTTTTTCAACACTATCACAAGTGCGAAAAGATGGTTTTTCAACACTATCACAAGTGCGAAAAGTGGTTTTTCCACACTAATGCAAGTGCAAAAGTGGTTTCCTGCACCAACACAAGTGCGAAAAGTGGTTTTTCAACACTAACACAAGTGCGAAAAGTGGTTTTTCAACACTATCACAAGTGCAAAAAGTGTTTTTTCCACACTAATACAAGTGCAAAAGTGGTTTCCTGCACCAACACAAGTGCGAAAAGTGGTTTTTCAACACTAACACAAGTGCGAAAAGTGGTTTTTCAACACTAACACAAGGGCGAAAAGTGGTTTTTCCACACTAATACAAGTGCAAAAGTGGTTTCCTGAACCAACACAAGTGCGAAAAGTGGTTTTTCAACACTAACGCAAGTGCGAAAAGTGGTTTTTCAACACGAACACAAGTGCGAAAAGTGGTTTTTCCAAACTAATACAAGTGCAAAAGTGGTTTCCTCCACCAACACAAGTGCGAAAAGTGGTTTTTCAACACTAACACAAGTGCGAAAAGTGGTTTTTCAACACTAACACAAGTGCGAAAAGTGGTTTTTCAACACTAACACAAGTGCGAAAAGTATTTTTTCCACACTAATACAAGTGCAAAAGTGGTTTTTCAACACTAACACAAGTGCGAAAAGTGGTTTTTCCACACTAATACAAGTGCAAAAGTGGTTTCCTGAACCAACACAAGTGCGCAAAGTGGTTTTTCAACACTAACACAAGTGCGAAAAGTGGTTTTTCAACACTAACACAAGTGCGAAAAGTGGTTTTTCCACACTAATACAAGTGCAAAAGTGGTTTCCTCCACCAACACAAGTGCGAAAAATGGTTTTTCAACACTAACACAAGTGCGAAAAGTGGTTTTTCAACACTAACACAAGTGCAAAAAGTGGTTTTTCAACACTAACACATGTGCGAAAAGTATTTTTTCCACACTAATACAAGTGCAAAAG
Organism: Myxine glutinosa; assembly: GCF_964187855.1. Classification (NCBI taxonomy): domain Eukaryota; kingdom Metazoa; phylum Chordata; class Myxini; order Myxiniformes; family Myxinidae; genus Myxine; species Myxine glutinosa. The sequence continues at coordinate 68,906 of NW_027617059.1, read as the reverse complement.
TGGTTTCCTGCACCAACACAAGTGCGAAAAGTGGTTTTTCAACACTAACATAATGTGAAAAGTGGTTTTTCAACACTATCACAAGTGCAAAAAGTGTTTTTTCCACACTAATACAAGTGCAAAAGTGGTTTCCTGCACCAACACAAGTGCGAAAAGTGGTTTTTCAACACTAACACAAGTGCGAAAAGTGGTTTTTCAACACTAACACAAGTGCGAAAAGTGGTTTTTCAACACTAACACAAGGGCGAAAAGTGGTTTTTCCACACTAATACAAGTGCAAAAGTGGTTTCCTCCACCAACACAAGTGCGAAAAGTGGTTTTTCAACACTAACACAAGTGCGAAAAGTGGTTTTTCAACACTAACACAAGTGCGAAAAGTGGTTTTTCAACACTAACACAAGTGCGAAAAGTATTTTTTCCACACTAATACAAGTGCAAAAGTGGTTTTTCAACACTAACACAAGTGCGAAAAGTGGTTTTTCCACACTAATACAAGTGCAAAAGTGGTTTCCTGAACCAACACAAGTGCGCAAAGTGGTTTTTCAACACTAACACAAGTGCGAAAAGTGGTTTTTCAACACTAACACAAGTGCGAAAAGTGGTTTTTCCACACTAATACAAGTGCAAAAGTGGTTTCCTCCACCAACACAAGTGCGAAAAATGGTTTTTCAACACTAACACAAGTGCGAAAAGTGGTTTTTCAACACTAACACAAGTGCAAAAAGTGGTTTTTCAACACTAACACAAGTGCGAAAAGTGGTTTTTCAACACTAACACATGTGCGAAAAGTATTTTTTCCACACTAATACAAGTGCAAAAGTGGTTTCCTGCACCAACACAAGTGCGAAAAGTGGTTTTTCAACACTAACACAAGTGCGAAAAGTGGTTTTTCAACACTAACACAAGTGTGAAAAGTGGTTTTTCAACACTAACACAAGTGCGAAAAGTGGTTTTTCAACACTAACACAAGTGCGAAAAGTGGTTTTTCAACACCAACACAAGTGCGAAAAGTGGTTTTTCTAACACTAATAGAAGTGCAAAAGTGGTTTCCTGCACCAACACAAGTGCGAAAAGTGGTTTTTCAACACTAACACAAGTGCGAAAAGTGGTTTTTCCACACTAATACAAGTGCAAATGTGGTTTCCTGCACCAACACAAGTGCGAAAAGTGGTTTTTCAACACTAACACAAGTGCGAAAAGTGGTTTTTCAACACTAACACAAGTGCGAAAAGTGGTTTTTCAACACAAACACAAGTGCGAAAAGTGGTTTTTCAACACTAACACAAGTGCGAAAAGTGGTTTTTCCACACTAATACAAGTGCAAAAGTGGTTTCCTGCACCAACACAAGTGCGAAAAGTGGTTTTTCAACACTAACACAAGTGCGAAAAGTGGTTTTTCAACACTATCACAAGTGCAAAAAGTGTTTTTTCCACACTAATACAAGTGCAAAAGTGGTTTCCTGCACCAACACAAGTGTGAAAAGTGGTTTTTCAACACTAACACAAGTGCGAAAAGTGGTTTTTTCCACACTAATACAAGTGCAAAAGTGGTTTCCTGAACCAACACAAGTGCGCAAAGTGGTTTTTCAACACTAACACAAGTGCGAAAAGTGGTTTTTCAACACTAACACAAGTGCGAAAAGTGGTTTTTCCACACTAACACAAGTGCGAAAAGTGGTTTTTCCACACTAACACAAGTGCAAAAAGTGGTTTTTCAACACTAACACAAGTGCGAAAAGTGGTTTTTCAACACTAACACAAGTGCGAAAAGTATTTTTTCCACACTAATACAAGTGCAAAAGTGGTTTCCTGCACCAACACAAGTGCGAAAAGTGGTTTTTCAACACTAACACAAGTGCGAAAAGTGGTTTTTCAACACTAACACAAGTGCGAAAAGTGGCTTTTCAACACTAACACAAGTGCGAAAAGTGGTTTTTCCACACTAATACAAGTGCAAAAGTGGTTTCCTGCACCAACACAAGTGCGAAAAGTGGTTTTTCAACACTAACACAAGTGCAAAAAGTGGTTTTTCAACACTATCACAAGTGCAAAAAGTGTTTTTTCCACACTAATACAAGTGCAAAAGTGGTTTCCTGCACCAACACAAGTGCGAAAAGTGGTTTTTCAACACTAACACAAGTGCGAAAAGTGGTTTTTCCACACTAATACAAGTGCAAAAGTGGTTTCCTGCACCAACACAAGTGCAAAAAGTGGTTTTTCAACACTAACACAAGTGCGAAAAGTGGTTTTTCCACACTAATACAAGTGCAAAAGTGGTTTCCTGCACCAACACAAGTGCGAAAAGTGGTTTTTCAACACTAACACAAGTGCGAAAAGTGGTTTTTCAACACTAACACAAGTGCGAAAAGTGGTTTTTCAACACTAACACAAGTGCGAAAAGTGTTTTTTCAACACTAACACAAGTGCGAAAAGTGGTTTTTCCACACTAATACAAGTACAAAAGTGGTTTCCTGCACCAACACAAGTGCGAAAAGTGGTTTTTCAACACTAACACAAGTGCAAGTGCAAAAAGTGGTTTTTCAACACTATCACAAGTGCAAAAAGTGGTTTTGCCACACTAATACAAGTGCAAAAGTGGTTTCCTGCACCAACACAAGTGCGAAAAGTGGTTTTTCAACACTAACACAAGTGCGAAAAGTGGTTTTTCAACACTAACACAAGTGCGAAAAGTGGTTTTTACACACTAATGCAAGTGCAAAAGTGGTTTCCTGCACCAACACAAGTGCGAAAAGTGGTTTTTCAACACTAACACAAGTGCGAAAAGTGGTTTTTCAACACTAACACAAGTGCGAAAAGTGTTTTTTCCACACTAATACAAGTGCAAAAGTGGTTTTCCTGCACCAACACAAGTGCCAAAAGTGGTTTTTCAACAATATCGCAAGTGCAAAATGTGTTTTTTCCACACTAATACAAGTGCAAAAGTGGTTTCCTGCACCAACACAAGTGCGAAAAGTGCTTTTTCAACACTAACACAAGTGCGAAAAGTGGATTTTCAACACTAACACAAGTGCGAAAAGTGGTTTTTCAACACGAACACTAGTGCGAAAAATGGTTTTTCAACACTAACACAAGTGTGAAAAGTGGTTTTTCAACACTAACACAAGTGCAAAAAGTGGTTTTTCAACACTAACACAAGTGCGAAAAGTGGTTTTTCAACACTAACACAAGTGCGAAAAGTATTTTTTCCACACTAATACAAGTGCAAAAGTGGTTTCCTGCACCAACACAAGTGCGAAAAGTGGTTTTTCAACACTAACACAAGTGCGAAAAGTGGTTTTTCAACACTAACACAAGTGCGAAAAGTGGTTTTTCAACACTAACACAAGTGCGAAAAGTGGTTTTTCAACACTAACACAAGTGCGAAAAGTGGTTTTTCCACACTAATACAAGTGCAAAAGTGGTTTCCTGCACCAACACAAGTGCGAAAAGTGGTTTTTCAACACTAACACAAGTGCAAAAAGTGGTTTTTCAACACTATCACAAGTGCAAAAAGTGTTTTTTCCACACTAATACAAGTGCAAAAGTGGTTTCCTGCACCAACACAAGTGCGAAAAGTGGTTTTTCAACACTAACACAAGTGCGAAAAGTGGTTTTTCCACACTAATACAAGTGCAAAAGTGGTTTCCTGCACCAACACAAGTGCAAAAAGTGGTTTTTCAACACTAACACAAGTGCAAAAAGTGGTTTTTCAACACTATCGCAAGTGCAAAAAGTGTTTTTTCCACACTAATACAAGTGCAAAAGTGGTTTCCTGCAAGAACACAAGTGCGAAAAGTGGTTTTTCAACAATAACACAAGTGCGAAAAGTGGTTTTCCAACACTAACACAAGTGCGAAAAGTGGTTTTTCAACACTAACACGAGTGCGAAAAGTGGTTTTTCCAAACTAATACAAGTGCAAAAGTGGTTTCCTGCACCAACACAAGTGCGAAAAGTGGTTTTTCAACACTAACACAAGTGCGAAAAGTGGTTTTTCAACACGAACACAAGTGCGAAAAGTGGTTTTTCAACACGAACACAAGTGCGAAAAGTGGTTTTTCAACACTAACACAAGTGCGAAAAGTGGTTTTTCAACACTAACACAAGTGCGAAAAGTGGTTTTTCAACACGAACACAAGTGCGAAAAGTGGTTTTTCAACACTAACACAAGTGCGAAAAGTGTTTTTTCCACACTAATACAAGTGCAAAAGTGGTTTCCTGCACCAACACAAGTGCGAAAAGTGGTTTTTCAACACGAACACAAGTGCGAAAAGTCGTTTTTCAACACTAACACAAGTGTGAAAAGTGTTTTTTCCACACTAATACAAGTGCAAAAGTGGTTTCCTGCACCAACACAAGTGCGAAAAGTGGTTTTTCAACACTAACACAAGTGCGAAAAGTGGTTTTACCACACTAATACAAGGGCAAAAGTGGTTTCCTGCACCAACACAAGTGCGAAAAGTGGTTTTTCAACACTAACACAAGTGCGAAAAGTGTTTTTTCAACACTAACACAAGTGCGAAAAGTGGTTTTTCCACACTAATACAAGTACAAAAGTGGTTTCCTGCACCAACACAAGTGCGAAAAGTGGTTTTTCAACACTAACACAAGTGCAAAAAGTGGTTTTTCAACACTATCACAAGTGCAAAAAGTGTTTTTCCACACTAATACAAGTGCAAAAGTGGTTTCCTGCACCAACACAAGTGCGAAAAGTGGTTTTTCAACACGAACACAAGTGCGAAAAGTGGTTTTTCAACAATATCGCAAGTGCAAAATGTGTTTTTTCCACACTAATACAAGTGCAAAAGTGGTTTCCTGCACCAACACAAGTGCGAAAAGTGGTTTTTCAACACTAACACAAGTGCGAAAAGTGTTTTTTCAACACTAACACAAGTGCGAAAAGTGGTTTTTCAACACTATCACAAGTGCGAAAAGTGGTTTTTCAACAGTATCACAAGTGCGAAAAGTGGTTTTTCCACACTAACACAAGTGCACAAGTGGTTTCCTCCACCAACACAAGTGCGAAAAGTGGTTTTTCAACACTAACACAAGTGCGAAAAGTGGTTTTTCAACACTAACACAAGTGCGAAAAGATGGTTTTTCAACACGAACACAAGTGCGAAAAGTGGTTTTTCAACACTATCACAAGTGCGAAAAGATGGTTTTTCAACACTATCACAAGTGCGAAAAGTGGTTTTTCCACACTAATACAAGTGCAAAAGTGGTTTCCTGCACCAACACAAGTGCGAAAAGTGGTTTTTCAACACTAACACAAGTGCGAAAAGTGGTTTTTCAACACTATCACAAGTGCAAAAAGTGTTTTTTCCACACTAATACAAGTGCAAAAGTGGTTTCCTGCACCAACACAAGTGCGAAAAGTGGTTTTTCAACACTAACACAAGTGCGAAAAGTGGTTTTTCAACACTAACACAAGGGCGAAAAGTGGTTTTTCCACACTAATACAAGTGCAAACGTGGTTTCCTGAACCAACACAAGTGCGAAAAGTGGTTTTTCAACACTAACACAAGTGCGAAAAGTGGTTTTTCAACACTAACACAAGTGCGAAAAGTGGTTTTTCCACACTAATACAAGTGCAAAAGTGGTTTCCTCCACCAACACAAGTGCGAAAAGTGGTTTTTCAACACTAACACAAGTGCGAAAAGTGGTTTTTCAACACTAACACAAGTGCGAAAAGTGGTTTTTCAACACTAACACAAGTGCGAAAAGTATTTTTTCCACACTAATACAAGTGCAAAAGTGGTTTTTCAACACTAACACAAGTGCGAAAAGTGGTTTTTCCACACTAATACAAGTGCAAAAGTGGTTTCCTGAACCAACACAAGTGCGCAAAGTGGTTTTTCAACACTAACACAAGTGCGAAAAGTGGTTTTTCAACACTAACACAAGTGCGAAAAGTGTTTTTTCCACACTAATACAAGTGCAAAAGTGGTTTCCTCCACCAACACAAGTGCGAACTAGAATCCGGGCACTCGGTAGAGCGCATACCTTCGCCGCAGCTACTGTTCTGTACTTGGCATGGGAGTGTATGCGATGTGAAGCTTTATGTGAAATGCGATCGATTTTTGAAAATCAGAATTTGAGCAAATCTGTTTCATTCGTCTGTTAATATGCCTCCCCGATTGACAAATCTGCAATTTGAATTTCATTTGAGGTTGAAATGATTGCGGGAGATCGCGTTATAGTGATGACGTCTTGGATGGACATCCTCTTCTTCAGTCGCTCATAACTTTGAGTGAAATACGATCGAGTTAAAAATAGTCAGAATTTGAGCAAATCTGTTTCATTCGTTTGTTAATATGCCTCATCTCTTGACAAATCTGCAATTATAATTTTTTTTGAGGTTGAAATGATCGCGGGAGATTGCGTTATAGTGATGACGTCCTGGATGGACATCTTCTTCTTCAGTCGCGCATAACTTTGAGTGAAATACGATCGAGTTAAAAATAGTCAGAATTTGAGCAAATCTGTTTCATTCGTTTGTTAATATGCCTCATCTATTGTCAAATCTGCAATTATAATTTTTTTTGAGGTTGAAATGATCGCGGGAGATCGCGTTATAGTGATGACGTCCTGGATGGACATCTTCTTCTTCAGTCGCTCATAACTTTGAGTGAAATACGATCGAGTTAAAAATAGTCAGAATTTGAGCAAATCTGTTTCCCAAAATCTAATCAAATGTGTCCCGTATAATAACCAATCATCCCACCAAATTTCATGCAATTCGGTTGAATACTTTTTGAGTTATGCGATTAACATACACACACACAGACAGACATACAAATAAATACACAGCGATCAAAACATAACCTTCCGCTTTTGCGAAGGTAAAAATGGTTTTTCAACACTAACACAAGTGCGAAAAGTGGTTTTTCAACACTAACACAAGTGCAAAAAGTGGTTTTTCAACACTAACACAAGTGCGAAAAATGGTTTTTCAACACTAACACATGTGCGAAAAGTATTTTTTTCCACACTAATACAAGTGCAAAAGTGGTTTCCTGCACCAACACAAGTGCGAAAAGTGGTTTTTCAACACTAACATAAGTGTGAAAAGTGGTTTTTCAACACTATCACAAGTGCAAAAAGTGTTTTTTCCACACTAATACAAGTGCAAAAGTGGTTTCCTGCACCAACACAAGTGCGAAAAGTGGTTTTTCAACACTAACACAAGTGCGAAAAGTGGTTTTTCAACACTAACACAAGTGCGAAAAGTGGTTTTTCAACACTAACACAAGTGCGAAAAGTGTTTTTTCCACACTAATACAAGTGCAAAAGTGGTTTCCTGCACCAACACAAGTGTGAAAAGTGGTTTTTCAACACTAACACGAGTGCGAAAAGTGGTTTTTCAACACCAACACAAGTGCGAAAAGTGGTTTTTCCACACTAATAGAAGTGCAAAAGTGGTTTCCTGCACCAACACAAGTGCGAAAAGTGGTTTTTCAACACTAACACAAGTGCGAAAAGTGGTTTTTCCAAACTAATACAAGTGCAAAAGTGGTTTCCTGCACCAACACAAGTGCGAAAAGTGGTTTTTCAACACTAACACGAGTGCGAAAAGTGGTTTTTCAACACCAACACAAGTGCGAAAAGTGGTTTTTCCACACTAATAGAAGTGCAAAAGTGGTTTCCTGCACCAACACAAGTGCGAAAAGTGGTTTTTCAACACTAACACAAGTGCGAAAAGTGGTTTTTCCAAACTAATACAAGTGCAAAAGTGGTTTCCTGCACCAACACAAGTGCGAAAAGTGGTTTTTCAACACTAACACAAGTGCGAAAAGTGGTTTTTCAACACGAACACAAGTGCGAAAAGTGGTTTTTCAACACGAACACAAGTGCGAAAAGTGGTTTTTCAACACGAACACAAGTGCGAAAAGTGGTTTTTCAACACTAACACAAGTGCGAAAAGTGGTTTTTCAACACGAACACAAGTGCGAAAAGTGGTTTTTCAACACTAACACAAGTGCGAAAAGTGTTTTTTCCACACTAATACAAGTGCAAAAGTGGTTTCCTGCACCAACACAAGTGCGAAAAGTGGTTTTTCAACACGAACACAAGTGCGAAAAGTGGTTTTTCAACACTAACACAAGTGTGAAAAGTGTTTTTTCCACACTAATACAAGTGCAAAAGTGGTTTCCTGCACCAACACAAGTGCGAAAAGTGGTTTTTCAACACTAACACAAGTGCGAAAAGTGGTTTTTCCACACTAATACAAGGGCAAAAGTGGTTTCCTGCACCAACACAAGTGCGAAAAGTGGTTTTTCAACACTAACACAAGTGCGAAAAGTGGTTTTTCAACACTAACACAAGTGCGAAAAGTGGTTTTTCCACACTAATACAAGTGCAAATGTGGTTTCCTGCACCAACACAAGTGCGAAAAGTGGTTTTTCAACACTAACACAAGTGCGAAAAGTGGTTTTTCAACACTAACACAAGTGCGAAAAGTGGTTTTTCAACACTAACACAAGTGCGAAAAGTGGTTTTTCAACACTAACACAAGTGCGAAAAGTGGTTTTTCAACACTAACACAAGTGCGAAAAGTGGTTTTTCAACACTAACACAAGTGCGAAAAGTGTTTTTTCAACACTAACACAAGTGCGAAAAGTGGTTTTTCCACACTAATACAAGTACAAAAGTGGTTTCCTGCACCAACACAAGTGCGAAAAGTGGTTTTTCAACACTAACACAAGTGCAAAAAGTGGTTTTTCAACACTATCACAAGTGCAAAAAGTGTTTTTTCCACACTAATACAAGTGCAAAAGTGGTTTCCTGCACCAACACAAGTGCGAAAAGTGGTTTTTCAACACTAACACAAGTGCGAAAAGTGGTTTTTCAACACGAACACAAGTGCGAAAAGTGGTTTTTACACACTAATGCAAGTGCAAAAGTGGTTTCCTGCACCAACACAAGTGCGAAAAGTGTTTTTTCAACACTAACACAAGTGCGAAAAGTGGTTTTTCAACACTAACACAAGTGCGAAAAGTGTTTTTTCCACACTAATACAAGTGCAAAAGTGGTTTTCCTGCACCAACACAAGTGCCAAAAGTGGTTTTTCAACACTAACACAAGTGCGAAAAGTGGTTTTTCAACAATATCGCAAGTGCAAAATGTGTTTTTTCCACACTAATACAAGTGCAAAAGTGGTTTCCTGCACCAACACAAGTGCGAAAAGTGTTTTTTCAACACTAACATAAGTGCGAAAAGTGGTTTTTCAACACTATCACAAGTGCGAAAAGTGGTTTTTCAACAGTATCACAAGTGCGAAAAGTGGTTTTTCCACACTAACACAAGTGCACAAGTGGTTTCCTCCACCAACACAAGTGCGAAAAGTGGTTTTTCAACACTAACACAAGTGCGAAAAGTGGTTTTTCAACACTAACACAAGTGCGAAAAGATGGTTTTTCAACACTAACACAAGTGCGAAAAGTGGTTTTTCAACACTAACACAAGTGCGAAAAGTGGTTTTTCAACACTATCACAAGTGCGAAAAGATGGTTTTTCAACACTATCACAAGTGCGAAAAGTGGTTTTTCCACACTAATGCAAGTGCAAAAGTGGTTTCCTGCACCAACACAAGTGCGAAAAGTGGTTTTTCAACACTAACACAAGTGCGAAAAGTGGTTTTTCAACACTATCACAAGTGCAAAAAGTGTTTTTTCCACACTAATACAAGTGCAAAAGTGGTTTCCTGCACCAACACAAGTGCGAAAAGTGGTTTTTCAACACTAACACAAGTGCGAAAAGTGGTTTTTCCACACTAATACAAGTGCAAAAGTGGTTTCCTCCACCAACACAAGTGCGAAAAGTGGTTTTTCAACACTAACACAAGTGCGAAAAGTGGTTTTTCAACACTAACACAAGTGCGAAAAGTGGTTTTTCAACACTAACACAAGTGCGAAAAGTATTTTTTCCACACTAATACAAGTGCAAAAGTGGTTTTTCAACACTAACACAAGTGCGAAAAGTGGTTTTTCCACACTAATACAAGTGCAAAAGTGGTTTCCTGAACCAACACAAGTGCGCAAAGTGGTTTTTCAACACTAACACAAGTGCGAAAAGTGGTTTTTCAACACTAACACAAGTGCGAAAAGTGGTTTTTCCACACTAATACAAGTGCAAAAGTGGTTTCCTCCACCAACACAAGTGCGAAAAATGGTTTTTCAACACTAACACAAGTGCGAAAAGTGGTTTTTCAACACTAACACAAGTGCAAAAAGTGGTTTTTCAACACTAACACAAGTGCAAAAAGTGGTTTTTCAACACTAACACATGTGCGAAAAGTATTTTTTCCACACTAATACAAGTGCAAAAGTGGTTTCCTGCACCAACACAAGTGCGAAAAGTGGTTTTTCAACACTAACATAATGTGAAAAGTGGTTTTTCAACACTATCACAAGTGCAAAAAGTGTTTTTTCCACACTAATACAAGTGCAAAAGTGGTTTCCTGCACCAACACAAGTGCGAAAAGTGGTTTTTCAACACTAACACAAGTGCGAAAAGTGGTTTTTCAACACTAACACAAGTGCGAAAAGTGGTTTTTCAACACTAACACAAGGGCGAAAAGTGGTTTTTCCACACTAATACAAGTGCAAAAGTGGTTTCCTGAACCAACACAAGTGCGAAAAGTGGTTTTTCAACACTAACACAAGTGCGAAAAGTGGTTTTTCAACACTAACACAAGTGCGAAAAGTGGTTTTTCCACACTAATACAAGTGCAAAAGTGGTTTCCTCCACCAACACAAGTGCGAAAAGTGGTTTTTCAACACTAACACAAGTGCGAAAAGTGGTTTTTCAACACTAACACAAGTGCGAAAAGTGGTTTTTCAACACTAACACAAGTGCGAAAAGTATTTTTTCCACACTAATACAAGTGCAAAAGTGGTTTTTCAACACTAACACAAGTGCGAAAAGTGGTTTTTCCACACTAATACAAGTGCAAAAGTGGTTTCCTGAACCAACACAAGTGCGCAAAGTGGTTTTTCAACACTAACACAAGTGCGAAAAGTGGTTTTTCAACACTAACACAAGTGCGAAAAGTGGTTTTTCCACACTAATACAAGTGCAAAAGTGGTTTCCTCCACCAACACAAGTGCGAAAAATGGTTTTTCAACACTAACACAAGTGCGAAAAGTGGTTTTTCAACACTAACACAAGTGCAAAAAGTGGTTTTTCAACACTAACACAAGTGCGAAAAGTGGTTTTTCAACACTAACACATGTGCGAAAAGTATTTTTTCCACACTAATACAAGTGCAAAAGTGGTTTCCTGCACCAACACAAGTGCGAAAAGTGGTTTTTCAACACTAACATAAGTGTGAAAAGTGGTTTTTCAACACTATCACAAGTGCAAAAAGTGTTTTTTCCACACTAATACAAGTGCAAAAGTGGTTTCCTGCACCAACACAAGTGCGAAAAGTGGTTTTTCAACACTAACACAAGTGCGAAAAGTGGTTTTTCAACACTAACACAAGTGTGAAAAGTGGTTTTTCAACACTAACACAAGTGCGAAAAGTGGTTTTTCAACACTAACACAAGTGCGAAAAGTGGTTTTTCAACACCAACACAAGTGCGAAAAGTGGTTTTTCTAACACTAATAGAAGTGCAAAAGTGGTTTCCTGCACCAACACAAGTGCGAAAAGTGGTTTTTCAACACTAACACAAGTGCAAAAAGTGGTTTTTCCACACTAATACAAGTGCAAATGTGGTTTCCTGCACCAACACAAGTGCGAAAAGTGGTTTTTCAACACTAACACAAGTGCGAAAAGTGGTTTTTCAACACTAACACAAGTGCGAAAAGTGGTTTTTCAACACAAACACAAGTGCGAAAAGTGGTTTTTCAACACTAACACAAGTGCGAAAAGTGGTTTTTCCACACTAATACAAGTGCAAAAGTGGTTTCCTGCACCAACACAAGTGCGAAAAGTGGTTTTTCAACACTAACACAAGTGCGAAAAGTGGTTTTTCAACACTATCACAAGTGCAAAAAGTGTTTTTTCCACACTAATACAAGTGCAAAAGTGGTTTCCTGCACCAACACAAGTGTGAAAAGTGGTTTTTCAACACTAACACAAGTGCGAAAAGTGGTTTTTTCCACACTAATACAAGTGCAAAAGTGGTTTCCTGAACCAACACAAGTGCGCAAAGTGGTTTTTCAACACTAACACAAGTGCGAAAAGTGGTTTTTCAACACTAACACAAGTGCGAAAAGTCGTTTTTCCACACTAACACAAGTGTGAAAAGTGGTTTTTCAACACTAACACAAGTGCAAAAAGTGGTTTCCTGCACCAACACAAGTGCGAAAAGTGGTTTTTCAACACTAACACAAGTGCGAAAAGTATTTTTTCCACACTAATACAAGTGCAAAAGTGGTTTCCTGCACCAACACAAGTGCGAAAAGTGGTTTTTCAACACTAACACAAGTGCGAAAAGTGGTTTTTCAACACTAATACAAAGGCAAAAGTGGTTTCCTGCACCAACACAAGTGCGAAAAGTGGTTTTTCAACACTAACACAAGTGCGAAAAGTGGTTTTTCAACACTAACACAAGTGCGAAAAGTGGTTTTTCCACACTAATACAAGTGCAAATGTGGTTTCCTGCACCAACACAAGTGCGAAAAGTGGTTTTTCAACACTAACACAAGTGCGAAAAGTGATTTTTCAACACTAACACAAGTGCGAAAAGTGGTTTTTCAACACTAACACAAGTGCGAAAAGTGGTTTTTCAACACTAACACAAGTGCGAAAAGTGGTTTTTCAACACTAACACAAGTGCGAAAAGTGTTTTTTCAACACTAACACAAGTGCGAAAAGTGGTTTTTCCACACTAATACAAGTACAAAAGTGGTTTCCTGCACCAACACAAGTGCGAAAAGTGGTTTTTCAACACTAACACAAGTGCAAGTGCAAAAAGTGGTTTTTCAACACTATCACAAGTGCAAAAAGTGGTTTTGCCACACTAATACAAGTGCAAAAGTGGTTTCCTGCACCAACACAAGTGCGAAAAGTGGTTTTTCAACACTAACACAAGTGCGAAAAGTGGTTTTTCAACACTAACATAAGTGCGAAAAGTGGTTTTTACACACTAATGCAAGTGCAAAAGTGGTTTCCTGCACCAACACAAGTGCGAAAAGTGGTTTTTCAACACTAACACAAGTGCGAAAAGTGGTTTTTCAACACCAACACAAGTGCGAAAAGTGTTTTTTCCACACTAATACAAGTGCAAAAGTGGTTTTCCTGCACCAACACAAGTGCCAAAAGTGGTTTTTCAACAATATCGCAAGTGCAAAATGTGTTTTATCCACACTAATACAAGTGCAAAAGTGGTTTCCTGCACCAACACAAGTGCGAAAAGTGGTTTTTCAACACTAACACAAGTGCGAAAAGTGTTTTTTCAACACTAACACAAGTGCGAAAAGTGTTTTTTCAACACTATCACAAGTGCGAAAAGTGGTTTTTCAACAGTATCACAAGTGCGAAAAGTGGTTTTTCCACACTAACACAAGTGCACAAGTGGTTTCCTCCACCAACACAAGTGCGAAAAGTGGTTTTTCAACACTAACACAAGTGCGAAAAGTGGTTTTTCAACACTAACACAAGTGCGAAAAGTGGTTTTTCAACACTAACACAAGTGCGAAAAGTGGTTTTTCAACACTAACACAAGTGCGAAAAGTGTTTTTTCCACACTAATACAAGTGCAAAAGTGGTTTCCTGCACCAACACAAGTGCGAAAAGGGGTTTTTCAACACTAACACGAGTGCGAAAAGTGGTTTTTCAACACCAACACAAGTGCGAAAAGTGGTTTTTCCACACTAATAGAAGTGCAAAAGTGGTTTCCTGCACCAACACAAGTGCGAAAAGTGGTTTTTCAACACTAACACAAGTGCGAAAAGTGGTTTTTCCAAACTAATACAAGTGCAAAAGTGGTTTCCTGCACCAACACAAGTGCGAAAAGTGGTTTTTCAACACTAACACAAGTGCGAAAAGTGGTTTTTCAACACGAACACAAGTGCGAAAAGTGGTTTTTCAACACGAACACAAGTGCGAAAAGTGGTTTTTCAACACGAACACAAGTGCGAAAAGTGTTTTTTCAACACTAACACAAGTGCGAAAAGTGGTTTTTCAACACGAACACAAGTGCGAAAAGTGGTTTTTCAACACTAACACAAGTGCGAAAAGTGTTTTTTCCACACTAATACAAGTGCAAAAGTGGTTTCCTGCACCAACACAAGTGCGAAAAGTGGTTTTTCAACACGAACACAAGTGCGAAAAGAGGTTTTTCAACACTAACACAAGTGTGAAAAGTGTTTTTTCCACACTAATACAAGTGCAAAAGTGGTTTCCTGCACCAACACAAGTGCGAAAAGTGGTTTTTCAACACGAACACAAGTGCGAAAAGTGGTTTTTCAACACTAACACAAGTGTGAAAAGTGTTTTTTCCACACTAATACAAGTGCAAAAGTGGTTTCCTGCACCAACACAAGTGCGAAAAGTGGTTTTTCAACACTAATACAAAGGCAAAAGTGGTTTCCTGCACCAACACAAGTGCGAAAAGTGGTTTTTCAACACTAACACAAGTGCGAAAAGTGGTTTTTCAACACTAACACAAGTGCGAAAAGTGGTTTTTCCACACTAATACAAGTGCAAATGTGGTTTCCTGCACCAACACAAGTGCGAAAAGTGGTTTTTCAACACTAACACAAGTGCGAAAAGTGATTTTTCAACACTAACACATGTGCGAAAAGTGGTTTTTCAACACTAACACAAGTGCGAAAAGTGGTTTTTCAACACTAACACAAGTGCGAAAAGTGGTTTTTCAACACTAACACAAGTGCGAAAAGTGTTTTTTCAACACTAACACAAGTGCGAAAAGTGGTTTTTCCACACTAATACAAGTACAAAAGTGGTTTCCTGCACCAACACAAGTGCGAAAAGTGGTTTTTCAACACTAACACAAGTGCAAGTGCAAAAAGTGGTTTTTCAACACTATCACAAGTGCAAAAAGTGGTTTTGCCACACTAATACAAGTGCAAAAGTGGTTTCCTGCACCAACACAAGTGCGAAAAGTGGTTTTTCAACACTAACACAAGCGCGAAAAGTGGTTTTTCAACACTAACACAAGTGCGAAAAGTGGTTTTTACACACTAATGCAAGTGCAAAAGTGGTTTCCTGCACCAACACAAGTGCGAAAAGTGGTTTTTCAACACTAACACAAGTGCGAAAAGTGGTTTTTCAACACTAACACAAGTGCGAAAAGTGTTTTTTCCACACTAATACAAGTGCAAAAGTGGTTTTCCTGCACCAACACAAGTGCCAAAAGTGGTTTTTCAACACTAACACAAGTGCGAAAAGTGGTTTTTCAACAATATCGCAAGTGCAAAATGTGTTTTTTCCACACTAATACAAGTGCAAAAGTGGTTTCCTGCACCAACACAAGTGCGAAAAGTGGTTTTTCAACACTAACACAAGTGCGAAAAGTGTTTTTTCAACACTAACACAAGTGCGAAAAGTGTTTTTTCAACACTATCACAAGTGCGAAAAGTGGTTTTTCAACAGTATCACAAGTGCGAAAAGTGGTTTTTCCACACTAACACAAATGCACAAGTGGTTTCCTCCACCAACACAAGTGCGAAAAGTGGTTTTTCAACACTAACACAAGTGCGAAAAGTGGTTTTTCAACACTAACACAAGTGCGAAAAGTGGTTTTTCCACACTAACACAAGTGCGAAAAGTGGTTTTTCAACACTAACACAAGTGCGAAAAGTGTTTTTTCCACACTAATACAAGTGCAAAAGTGGTTTCCTGCACCAACACAAGTGCGAAAAGGGGTTTTTCAACACTAACACGAGTGCGAAAAGTGGTTTTTCAACACCAACACAAGTGCGAAAAGTGGTTTTTCCACACTAATAGAAGTGCAAAAGTGGTTTCCTGCACCAACACAAGTGCGAAAAGTGGTTTTTCAACACTAACACAAGTGCGAAAAGTGGTTTTTCCAAACTAATACAAGTGCAAAAGTGGTTTCCTGCACCAACACAAGTGCGAAAAGTGGTTTTTCAACACTAACACAAGTGCGAAAAGTGGTTTTTCAACACGAACACAAGTGCGAAAAGTGGTTTTTCAACACGAACACAAGTGCGAAAAGTGGTTTTTCAACACGAACACAAGTGCGAAAAGTGGTTTTTCAACACTAACACAAGTGCGAAAAGTGGTTTTTCAACACTAACACAAGTGCGAAAAGTGGTTTTTCATCACGAACACAAGTGCGAAAAGTGGTTTTTCAACACTAACACAAGTGCGAAAAGTGTTTTTTCCACACTAATACAAGTGCAAAAGTGGTTTCCTGCACCAACACAAGTGCGAAAAGTGGTTTTTCAACACGAACACAAGTGCGAAAAGAGGTTTTTCAACACTAACACAAGTGTGAAAAGTGTTTTTTCCACACTAATACAAGTGCAAAAGTGGTTTCCTGCACCAACACAAGTGCGAAAAGTGGTTTTTCAACACTAACACAAGTGCGAAAAGTGGTTTTTCCACACTAATACAAGGGCAAAAGTGGTTTCCTGCACCAACACAAGTGCGGAAAGTGGTTTTTCAACACTAACACAAGTGCGAAAAGTGGTTTTTCAACACTAACACAAGTGCGAAAAGTGGTTTTTCCACACTAATACAAGTGCAAATGTGGTTTCCTGCACCAACACAAGTGCGAAAAGTGGTTTTTCAACACTAACACAAGTGCGAAAAGTGGTTTTTCAACACTAACACAAGTGCGAAAAGTGGTTTTTCAATACTAACACAAGTGCGAAAAGTGGTTTTTCAACACTAACACAAGTGCGAAAAGTGGTTTTTCAACACTAACACAAGTGCGAAAAGTGTTTTTTCAACACTAACACAAGTGCGAAAAGTGTTTTTTCAACACTAACACAAGTGCGAAACGTGGTTTTTCCACACTAATACAAGTACAAAAGTGGTTTCCTGCACCAACACAAGTGCGAAAAGTGGTTTTTCAACACGAACACAAGTGCGAAAAGAGGTTTTTCAACACTAACACAAGTGTGAAAAGTGTTTTTTCAATACTAACACAAGTGCGAAAAGTGGTTTTTCAACACTAACACAAGTGCGAAAAGTGGTTTTTCAACACTAACACAAGTGCGAAAAGTGGTTTTTCAACACGAACACAAGTGCGAAAAGTGGTTTTTCAACACTAACACAAGTGCGAAAAGTGTTTTTTCCACACTAATACAAGTGCAAAAGTGGTTTCCTGCACCAACACAAGTGCGAAAAGTGGTTTTTCAACACGAACACAAGTGCGAAAAGAGGTTTTTCAACACTAACACAAGTGTGAAAAGTGTTTTTTCCACACTAATACAAGTGCAAAAGTGGTTTCCTGCACCAACACAAGTGCGAAATGTGGTTTTTCAACACTAACACAAGTGCGAAAAGTGGTTTTTCCACACTAATACAAGGGCAAAAGTGGTTTCCTGCACCAACACAAGTGCGGAAAGTGGTTTTTCAACACTAACACAAGTGCGAAAAGTGGTTTTTCAACACTAACACAAGTGCGAAAAGTGGTTTTTCCACACTAATACAAGTGCAAATGTGGTTTCCTGCACCAACACAAGTGCGAAAAGTGGTTTTTCAACACTAACACAAGTGCGAAAAGTGGTTTTTCAACACTAACACAAGTGCGAAAAGTGGTTTTTCAATACTAACACAAGTGCGAAAAGTGGTTTTTCAACACTAACACAAGTGCGAAAAGTGGTTTTTCAACACTAACACAAGTGCGAAAAGTGTTTTTTCAACACTAACACAAGTGCGAAAAGTGTTTTTTCAACACTAACACAAGTGCGAAAAGTGGTTTTTCCACACTAATACAAGTACAAAAGTGGTTTCCTGCACCAACACAAGTGCGAAAAGTGGTTTTTCAACACTAACACAAGTGCAAAAAGTGGTTTTTCAACACTATCACAAGTGCAAAAAGTGTTTTTTCCACACTAATACAAGTGCAAAAGTGGTTTCCTGCACCAACACAAGTGCGAAAAGTGGTTTTTCAACACTAACACAAGTGCGAAAAGTGGTTTTTCAACACTAACACAAGTGCGAAAAGTGGTTTTTACACACTAATGCAAGTGCAAAAGTGGTTTCCTGCACCAACACAAGTGCGAAAAGTGTTTTTTCAACACTAACACAAGTGCGAAAAGTGGTTTTTCAACACTAACACAAGTGCGAAAAGTGTTTTTTCCACACTAATACAAGTGCAAAAGTGGTTTTCCTGCACCAACACAAGTGCCAAAAATGGTTTTTCAACACTAACACAAGTGCGAAAAGTGGTTTTTCAAAACTAACAAGTGCGAAAAGTGTTTTTTCCACACTAATACAAGTGCAAAAGTGGTTTCCTGCACCAACACAAGTGCGAAAAGTGGTTTTTCAACACGAACACAAGTGCGAAAAGTGGTTTTTCAACACTAACACAAGTGTGAAAAGTGTTTTTTCCACACTAATACAAGTGCAAAAGTGGTTTCCTGCACCAACACAAGTGCGAAAAGTGGTTTTTCAACACTAACACAAGTGCGAAAAGTGGTTTTTCCACACTAATACAAGTGCAAAAGTGGTTTCCTGCACCAACACAAGTGCGAAAAGTGGTTTTTCAACACTAACACAAGTGCGAAAAGTGGTTTTTCAACACTAACACAAGTGCGAAAAGTGGTTTTTCAACACTAACACAAGTGCGAAAAGTGGTTTTTCAACACTAACACAAGTGCAAAAAGTGTTTTTTCCACACTAGTACAAGTGCAAAAGTGGTTTCCTGCACCAACACAAGTGCGAAAAGTGTTTTTTCAACACTAACACAAGTGCGAAAAGTGTTTTTTCAACACTAACACAAGTGCGAAAAGTGTTTTTTCAACACTAACACAAGTGCGAAAAGTGTTTTTTCAACACTAACACAAGTGCGAAAAGTGGTTTTTCAACACTAACACAAGTGCGAAAAGTGGTTTTTCAACACTAACACAAGTGCGAAAAGTGGTTTTTCCACACTAATACAAGTGCAAAAGTGGTTTCCTGCACCAACACAAGTGCGAAAAGTGGTTTTTCAACACTAACACAAGTGCGAAAAGTGGTTTTTCAACACTAACACAAGTGCGAAAAGTGGTTTTTCCACACTAAGACAAGTGCAAAAGTGGTTTCCTGCACCAACACAAGTGCGAAAAGTGGTTTTTCAACACTAACACAAGTGCGAAAAGTGGTTTTTCAACACGAACACAAGTGCGAAAAGTGGTTTTTCCACACTAATACAAGTGCAAATGTGGTTTCCTGCACCAACACAAGTGCGAAAAGTGGTTTTTCAACACTAACACAAGTGCGAAAAGTGGTTTTTCAAAACTAACACAAGTGCGAAAAGTGGTTTTTCCACACTAATACAAGTGCAAAAGTGGTTTTTCCACACTAATACAAGTGCAAAAGTGGTTTCCTGCACCAACACAAGTGCGAAAAGTGGTTTTTCAACACTAACACAAGTGCGAAAAGTGGTTTTTCAACACTATCACAAGTGCAAAAAGTGTTTTTTCCACACTAATACAAGTGCAAAAGTGGTTTCCTGCACCAACACAAGTGTGAAAAGTGGTTTTTCAACACTAACACAAGTGCGAAAAGTGGTTTATCAACACTAACACAAGTGCGAAAAGTGGTTTTTCCACACTAATACAAGTGCAAAAGTGGTTTCCTGAACCAACACAAGTGCGCAAAGTGGTTTTTCAACACTAACACAAGTGCGAAAAGTGGTTTTTCAACACTAACACAAGTGCGAAAAGTGGTTTTTCCACACTAATACAAGTGCAAAAGTGGTTTTTCAACACTAACACAAGTGCGAAAAGTGGTTTTTCAACACTAACACAAGTGCGAAAAGTGGTTTTTCAACACTAACACAAGTGCGAAAAGTGGTTTTTCAACACTAATACAAGTGCGAAAAGTGGTTTTTCAACACTAACACAAGTGCGAAAAGTGGTTTTTCCACACTAATACAAGTGCAGAAGTGGTTTCCTGCACCAACACAAGTGCGAAAAGTGGTTTTTCAACACTAACACAAGTGCGAAAAGTGGTTTTTCAACACTAACACAAGTGCGAAAACTGGTTTTTCAACACTAACACAAGTGCGAAAAGTGGTGTTTCCACACTAATACAAGTGCAAATGTGGTTTCCTGCACCAACACAAGTGCGAAAAGTGGTTTTTCAACACTAACACAAGTGCGAAAAGTGGTTTTTCAACACTAACACAAGTGCGAAAAGTGGTTTTTCAACACAAACACAAGTGCGAAAAGTGGTTTTTCAACACTAACACAAGTGCGAAAAGTGGTTTTTCCACACTAATACAAGTGCAAAAGTGGTTTCCTGCACCAACACGGGTGCGAAAAGTGGTTTTTCAACACTAACACAAGTGCGAAAAGTGGTTTTTCAACACTAACACAAGTGCGAAAAGTGGTTTTTCAATACTAACACAAGTGCGAAAAGTGGTTTTTCAACACTAACACAAGTGCGAAAAGTGGTTTTTCAACACTAACACAAGTGCGAAAAGTGTTTTTTCAACACTAACACAAGTGCGAAAAGTGTTTTTTCAACACTAACACAAGTGCGAAAAGTGGTTTTTCCACACTAATACAAGTGCAAAAGTGGTTTCCTGCACCAACACAAGTGCGAAAAGTGGTTTTTCAACACTAACACAAGTGCGAAAAGTGGTTTTTCCACACTAATACAAGTGCAAAAGTGGTTTTTCAACACTAACACAAGTGCGAAAAGTGGTTTTTCAACACTAACACAAGTGCGAAAAGTGGTTTTTCAACACTAACACAAGTGCGAAAAGTGTTTTTTCCACACTAGTACAAGTGCAAAAGTGGTTTCCTGCACCAACACAAGTGCGAAAAGTGTTTTTTCAACACTAACACAAGTGCGAAAAGTGGTTTTTCAACACTAATACAAGTGCGAAAAGTGGTTTTTCAACACTAACACAAGTGCGAAAAGTGGTTTTTCCACACTAATACAAGTGCAGAAGTGGTTTCCTGCACCAACACAAGTGCGAAAAGTGGTTTTTCAACACTAACACAAGTGCGAAAAGTGGTTTTTCAACACTAACACAAGTGCGAAAACTGGTTTTTCAACACTAACACAAGTGCGAAAAGTGGTGTTTCCACACTAATACAAGTGCAAATGTGGTTTCCTGCACCAACACAAGTGCGAAAAGTGGTTTTTCAACACTAACACAAGTGCGAAAAGTGGTTTTTCAACACTAACACAAGTGCGAAAAGTGGTTTTTCAACACAAACACAAGTGCGAAAAGTGGTTTTTCAACACTAACACAAGTGCGAAAAGTGGTTTTTCCACACTAATACAAGTGCAAAAGTGGTTTCCTGCACCAACACGGGTGCGAAAAGTGGTTTTTCAACACTAACACAAGTGCGAAAAGTGGTTTTTCAACACTAACACAAGTGCGAAAAGTGGTTTTTCCACACTAATACAAGTGCAAAAGTGGTTTCCTGAACCAACACAAGTGCGCAAAGTGGTTTTTCAACACTAACACAAGTGCGAAAAGTGGTTTTTCAA
The DNA here is from genome assembly GCF_964187855.1 of Myxine glutinosa. NCBI lineage: Eukaryota > Metazoa > Chordata > Myxini > Myxiniformes > Myxinidae > Myxine > Myxine glutinosa. The sequence continues at coordinate 47,307 of NW_027617059.1, read as the reverse complement.
CACTAACACAAGTGCGAAAAGTGGTTTTTCCACACTAATACAAGTGCAAAAGTGGTTTCCTCCACCAACACAAGTGCGAAAAGTGGTTTTTCAACACTAACACAAGTGCGAAAAGTGGTTTTTCAACACTAACACAAGTGCAAAAAGTGGTTTTTCAACACTAACACAAGTGCGAAAAGTGGTTTTTCAACACTAACACAAGTGTGAAAAGTGGTTTTTCCACACTAATACAAGTGCAAAAGTGGTTTCCTGCACCAACACAAGTGCGAAAAGTGGTTTTTCAACACTAACACAAGTGCGAAAAGTGGTTTTTCAACACTAACACAAGTGCGAAAAGTGGTTTTTCAACACTAACACAAGTGCGAAAAGTGGTTTTTCAACACTAACACAAGTGCGAAAAGTGGTTTTTCCACACTAATACAAGTGCAAAAGTGGTTTCCTGCACCAACACAAGTGCGAAAAGTGGTTTTTCAACACTAACACAAGTGCGAAAAGTGGTTTTTCAACACTAACACAAGTGCGAAAAGTGGTTTTTCCACACTAAGACAAGTGCAAAAGTGGTTTCCTGCACCAACACAAGTGCGAAAAGTGGTTTTTCAACACTAACACAAGTGCGAAAAGTGGTTTTTCAACATGAACACAAGTGCGAAAAGTGGTTTTTCCACACTAATACAAGTGCAAATGTGGTTTCCTGCACCAACACAAGTGCGAAAAGTGGTTTTTCAACACTAACACAAGTGCGAAAAGTGGTTTTTCAAAACTAACACAAGTGCGAAAAGTGGTTTTTCCACACTAATACAAGTGCAAAAGTGGTTTTTCCACACTAATACAAGTGCAAAAGTGGTTTCCTGCACCAACACAAGTGCGAAAAGTGGTTTTTCAACACTAACACAAGTGCGAAAAGTGGTTTTTCAACACTATCACAAGTGCAAAAAGTGTTTTTTCCACACTAATACAAGTGCAAAAGTGGTTTCCTGCACCAACACAAGTGTGAAAAGTGGTTTTTCAACACTAACACAAGTGCGAAAAGTGGTTTATCAACACTAACACAAGTGCGAAAAGTGGTTTTTCCACACTAATACAAGTGCAAAAGTGGTTTCCTGAACCAACACAAGTGCGCAAAGTGGTTTTTCAACACTAACACAAGTGCGAAAAGTGGTTTTTCAACACTAACACAAGTGCGAAAAGTGGTTTTTCCACACTAATACAAGTGCAAAAGTGGTTTTTCAACACTAACACAAGTGCGAAAAGTGGTTTTTCAACACTAACACAAGTGCGAAAAGTGGTTTTTCAACACTAACACAAGTGCGAAAAGTGTTTTTTCCACACTAGTACAAGTGCAAAAGTGGTTTCCTGCACCAACACAAGTGCGAAAAGTGTTTTTTCAACACTAACACAAGTGCGAAAAGTGGTTTTTCAACACTAATACAAGTGCGAAAAGTGGTTTTTCAACACTAACACAAGTGCGAAAAGTGGTTTTTCCACACTAATACAAGTGCAGAAGTGGTTTCCTGCACCAACACAAGTGCGAAAAGTGGTTTTTCAACACTAACACAAGTGCGAAAAGTGGTTTTTCAACACTAACACAAGTGCGAAAACTGGTTTTTCAACACTAACACAAGTGCGAAAAGTGGTGTTTCCACACTAATACAAGTGCAAATGTGGTTTCCTGCACCAACACAAGTGCGAAAAGTGGTTTTTCAACACTAACACAAGTGCGAAAAGTGGTTTTTCAACACTAACACAAGTGCGAAAAGTGGTTTTTCAACACAAACACAAGTGCGAAAAGTGGTTTTTCAACACTAACACAAGTGCGAAAAGTGGTTTTCCACACTAATACAAGTGCAAAAGTGGTTTCCTGCACCAACACGGGTGCGAAAGTGGTTTTTCAACACTAACACAAGTGCGAAAAGTGGTTTTTCAACACTAACACAAGTGCGAAAAGTGGTTTTTCCACACTAATACAAGTGCAAAAGTGGTTTCCTGAACCAACACAAGTGCGCAAAGTGGTTTTTTCAACACTAACACAAGTGCGAAAAGTGGTTTTTCAACACTAACACAAGTGCGAAAAGTGGTTTTTCCACACTAATACAAGTGCAAAAGTGGTTTCCTCACCAACACAAGTGCGAAAAGTGGTTTTTCAACACTAACACAAGTGCGAAAAGTGGTTTTTCAACACTAACACAAGTGCAAAAAGTGGTTTTTCAACACTAACACAAGTGCGAAAAGTGGTTTTTCAACACTAACACAAGTGCGAAAAGTATTTTTTCCACACTAAGACAAGTGCAAAAGTGGTTTCCTGCACCAACACAAGTGCGAAAAGTGGTTTTTACAACACTAATACAAGTGCAAAAGTGGTTTCCTGCACCAACAGAAGTGCGAAAAGTGGGTTTTTTCAACACTAACACAAGTGCGAAAAGTGGTTTTTCAACACTAACACAAGTGCGAAAAGTGGTTTTTCAACACTAACACAAGTGCGAAAAGTGGTTTTTCAACACTAACACAAGTGCGAAAAGTGGTTTTTCAACACTAACACAAGTGCGAAAAGTGGTTTTTCAACACTAACACAAGTGCGAAAAGTGGTTTTTTCCACACTAATACAAGTGCAAAAGTGGTTTCCTGCACCAACACAAGTGCGAAAAGTGGTTTTTCAACACGAACACAAGTGCAAAAAGTGGTTTTTCAACACTATCACAAATGCAAAAAGTGTTTTTCCCCACACTAATACAAGTGCAAAAGTGGTTTCCTGCACCAACACAAGTGCGAAAAGTGGTTTTTCCACACTAACACAAGTGCGAAAAGTGGTTTTTCAACAATAACACAAGTGCGAAAAGTGGTTTTTCAACACTAACACAAGTGCGAAAGTGGTTTTTCAACACTAACACAAGTGCGAAAAGTGGTTTTTCCAAACTAATACAAGTGCAAAAGTGGTTTCCTGCACCAACACAAGTGCGAAAAGTGGTTTTTCAACACTAACACAAGTGCGAAAAGTGGTTTTTCAACACGAACACAAGTGCGAAAAGTGGTTTTTCAACACGAACACAAGTGCGAAAAGTGGTTTTTCAACACGAACACAAGTGCGAAAAGTGGTTTTTCAACACTAACACAAGTGCGAAAAGTGGTTTTTTCAACACTAACACAAGTGCGAAAAGTGGTTTTTCAACACGAACACAAGTGCGAAAAGTGGTTTTTCAAAACTAACAAGTGCGAAAAGTGTTTTTTCCACACTAATACAAGTGCAAAAGTGGTTTCCTGCACCAACACAAGTGCGAAAAGTGGTTTTTTCAACACGAACACAAGTGCGAAAAGTGGTTTTTCAACACTAACACAAGTGTGAAAAGTGTTTTTTCCACACTAATACAAGTGCAAAAGTGGTTTCCTGCACCAACACAAGTGCGAAAAGTGGTTTTTCAACACTAACACAAGTGCGAAAAGTGGTTTTTCCACACTAATACAAGTGCAAAAGTGGTTTCCTGCACCAACACAAGTGCGAAAAGTGTTTTTTCAACACTAACACAAGTGCGAAAAGTGGTTTTTCAACACTAACACAAGTGCGAAAAGTGGTTTTTCAACAGTAACACAAGTGCGAAAAGTGTTTTTTTCCACACTAATACAAGTGCAAAAGTGGTTTCCTGCACCAACACAAGTGCGAAAACTGGTTTTTCAACACTAACACAAGTGCGAAAAGTGGTTTTTCCACACTAATACAAGTGCAAATGTGGTTTCCTGCACCAACACAAGTGCGAAAAGTGGTTTTTCAACACTAACACAAGTGCGAAAAGTGGTTTTTCAACACTAACACAAGTGCGAAAAGTGGTTTTTCAACACTAACACAAGTGCGAAAAGTGTTTTTTCCACACTAGTACAAGTGCAAAAGTGGTTTCCTGCACCAACACAAGTGCGAAAAGTGTTTTTTTCAACACTAACACAAGTGCGAAAAGTGGTTTTTCAACACTAATACAAGTGCGAAAAGTGGTTTTTCAACACTAACACAAGTGCGAAAAGTGGTTTTTCCACACTAATACAAGTGCAGAAGTGGTTTCCTGCACCAACACAAGTGCGAAAAGTGGTTTTTCAACACTAACACAAGTGCGAAAAGTGGTTTTTCAACACTAACACAAGTGCGAAAACTGTTTTTCAACACTAACACAAGTGCGAAAAGTGGTGTTTCCACACTAATACAAGTGCAAATGTGGTTTCCTGCACCAACACAAGTGCGAAAAGTGGTTTTTCAACACTAACACAAGTGCGAAAAGTGGTTTTTCAACACTAACACAAGTGCGAAAAGTGGTTTTTCAACACAAACACAAGTGCGAAAAGTGGTTTTTCAACACTAACACAAGTGCGAAAAGTGGTTTTTCCACACTAATACAAGTGCAAAAGTGGTTTCCTGCACCAACACGGGTGCGAAAAGTGGTTTTTCAAACACTAACACAAGTGCGAAAAGTGGTTTTTCAACACTAACACAAGTGCGAAAAGTGGTTTTTCCACACTAATACAAGTGCAAAAGTGGTTTCCTGAACCAACACAAGTGCGCAAAAGTGGTTTTTCAACACTAACACAAGTGCGAAAAGTGGTTTTTCAACACTAACACAAGTGCGAAAAGTGGTTTTTCCACACTAATACAAGTGCAAAAGTGGTTTCCTCCACCAACACAAGTGCGAAAAGTGGTTTTTCAACACTAACACAAGTGCGAAAAGTGGTTTTTCAACACTAACACAAGTGCAAAAAGTGGTTTTTCAACACTAATACAAGTGCGAAAAGTGGTTTTTCAACACTAACATAAGTGCGAAAAGTATATTTTTTCCACACTAAGACAAGTGCAAAAGTGGTTTCCTGCACCAACACAAGTGCGAAAAGTGGTTTTTCAACACTAACATAAGTGCGAAAAAGTGGTTTTTCAACACTATCACAAGTGCAAAAAGTGTTTTTTCAACACTATCACAAGTGCAAAAAGTGTTTTTTCCACACTAATACAAGTGCAAAAAGTGGTTTCCTGCACCAACAGAAGTGCGAAAAGTAGTTTTTCAACACTAATACAAGTGCAAAAGTGGTTTCCTGCACCAACAGAAGTGCGAAAAGTGGTTTTTCAACACTAACACAAGTGCGAAAAGTGGTTTTTCAACACTAACACAAGTGCGAAAAGTGGTTTTTCAACACTAACACAAGTGCGAAAAGTGGTTTTTCCACACTAATACAAGTGCAAAAGTGGTTTCCTGCACCAACACAAGTGCGAAAAGTGGTTTTTCAACACTAACACAAGTGCAAAAAGTGGTTTTTCAACACTATCACAAATGCAAAAAGTGTTTTTCCCACACTAATACAAGTGCAAAAGTGGTTTCCTGCACCAACACAAGTGCGAAAAGTGGTTTTTCCACACTAACACAAGTGCGAAAAGTGGTTTTTCAACAATAACACAAGTGCGAAAAGTGGTTTTTCAACACTAACACAAGTGCGAAAAGTGGTTTTTCAACACTAACACAAGTGCGAAAAGTGGTTTTTCCAAACTAATACAAGTGCAAAAGTGGTTTCCTGCACCAACACAAGTGCGAAAAGTGGTTTTTCAACACTAACACAAGTGCGAAAAGTGGTTTTTCAACACGAACACAAGTGCGAAAAGTGGTTTTTCAACACGAACACAAGTGCGAAAAGTGGTTTTTCAACACGAACACAAGTGCGAAAAGTGGTTTTTCAACACGAACACAAGTGCGAAAAGTGGTTTTTCAACACTAACACAAGTGCGAAAAGTGGTTTTTCAACACTAACACAAGTGCGAAAAGTGGTTTTTCAACATGAACACAAGTGCGAAAAGTGGTTTTTCAAAACTAACAAGTGCGAAAAGTGTTTTTTCCACACTAATACAAGTGCAAAAGTGGTTTCCTGCACCAACACAAGTGCGAAAAGTGGTTTTTCAACACGAACACAAGTGCGAAAAGTGGTTTTTCAACACTAACACAAGTGTGAAAAGTGTTTTTTCCACACTAATACAAGTGCAAAAGTGGTTTCCTGCACCAACACAAGTGCGAAAAGTGGTTTTTCAACACTAACACAAGTGCGAAAAGTGGTTTTTCCACACTAATACAAGTGCAAAAGTGGTTTCCTGCACCAACACAAGTGCGAAAAGTGGTTTTTCAACACTAACACAAGTGCGAAAAGTGGTTTTTCAACACTAACACAAGTGCGAAAAGTGGTTTTTCAACAGTAACACAAGTGCGAAAAGTGTTTTTTCCACACTAATACAAGTGCAAAAGTGGTTTCCTGCACCAACACAAGTGCGAAAACTGGTTTTTCAACACTAACACAAGTGCGAAAAGTGGTTTTTCCACACTAATACAAGTGCAAATGTGGTTTCCTGCACCAACACAAGTGCGAAAAGTGGTTTTTCAACACTAACACAAGTGCGAAAAGTGGTTTTTAAACACTAACACAAGTGCGAAAAGTGGTTTTTCAACACTAACACAAGTGCGAAAAGTGTTTTTTCCACACTAGTACAAGTGCAAAAGTGGTTTCCTGCACCAACACAAGTGCGAAAAGTGTTTTTTCAACACTAACACAAGTGCGAAAAGTGGTTTTTCAACACTAATACAAGTGCGAAAAGTGGTTTTTCAACACTAACACAAGTGCGAAAAGTGGTTTTTCCACACTAATACAAGTGCAGAAGTGGTTTCCTGCACCAACACAAGTGCGAAAAGTGGTTTTTCAACACTAACACAAGTGCGAAAAGTGGTTTTTCAACACTAACACAAGTGCGAAAACTGGTTTTTCAACACTAACACAAGTGCGAAAAGTGGTGTTTCCACACTAATACAAGTGCAAATGTGGTTTCCTGCACCAACACAAGTGCGAAAAGTGGTTTTTCAACACTAACACAAGTGCGAAAAGTGGTTTTTCAACACTAACACAAGTGCGAAAAGTGGTTTTTCAACACAAACACAAGTGCGAAAAGTGGTTTTTCAACACTAACACAAGTGCGAAAAGTGGTTTTTCCACACTAATACAAGTGCAAAAGTGGTTTCCTGCACCAACACGGGTGCGAAAAGTGGTTTTTCAACACTAACACAAGTGCGAAAAGTGGTTTTTCAACACTAACACAAGTGCGAAAAGTGGTTTTTCCACACTAATACAAGTGCAAAAGTGGTTTCCTGAACCAACACAAGTGCGCAAAGTGGTTTTTCAACACTAACACAAGTGCGAAAAGTGGTTTTTCAACACTAACACAAGTGCGAAAAGTGGTTTTTCCACACTAATACAAGTGCAAAAGTGGTTTCCTCCACCAACACAAGTGCGAAAAGTGGTTTTTCAACACTAACACAAGTGCGAAAAGTGGTTTTTCAACACTAACACAAGTGCAAAAAGTGGTTTTTCAACACTAACACAAGTGCGAAAAGTGGTTTTTCAACACTAACACAAGTGCGAAAAGTATTTTTTCCACACTAAGACAAGTGCAAAAGTGGTTTCCTGCACCAACACAAGTGCGAAAAGTGGTTTTTCAACACTAACATAAGTGCGAAAAGTGGTTTTTCAACACTATCACAAGTGCAAAAAGTGTTTTTTCAACACTATCACAAGTGCAAAAAGTGTTTTTTCCACACTAATACAAGTGCAAAAGTGGTTTCCTGCACCAACAGAAGTGCGAAAAGTGGTTTTTCAACACTAATACAAGTGCAAAAGTGGTTTCCTGCACCAACAGAAGTGCGAAAAGTGGTTTTTCAACACTAACACAAGTGCGAAAAGTGGTTTTTCAACACTAACACAAGTGCGAAAAGTGGTTTTTCAACACTAACACAAGTGCGAAAAGTGGTTTTTCAACACTAACACAAGTGCGAAAAGTGGTTTTTCAACACTAACACAAGTGCGAAAAGTGGTTTTTCAACACTAACACAAGTGCGAAAAGTGGTTTTTCCACACTAATACAAGTGCAAAAGTGGTTTCCTGCACCAACACAAGTGCGAAAAGTGGTTTTTCAACACTAACACAAGTGCAAAAAGTGGTTTTTCAACACTATCACAAATGCAAAAAGTGTTTTTCCCACACTAATACAAGTGCAAAAGTGGTTTCCTGCACCAACACAAGTGCGAAAAGTGGTTTTTCCACACTAACACAAGTGCGAAAAGTGGTTTTTCAACAATAACACAAGTGCGAAAAGTGGTTTTTCAACACTAACACAAGTGCGAAAAGTGGTTTTTCAACACTAACACAAGTGCGAAAAGTGGTTTTTCCAAACTAATACAAGTGCAAAAGTGGTTTCCTGCACCAACACAAGTGCGAAAAGTGGTTTTTCAACACTAACACAAGTGCGAAAAGTGGTTTTTCAACACGAACACAAGTGCGAAAAGTGGTTTTTCAACACGAACACAAGTGCGAAAAGTGGTTTTTCAACACGAACACAAGTGCGAAAAGTGGTTTTTCAACACTAACACAAGTGCGAAAAGTGGTTTTTCAACACTAACACAAGTGCGAAAAGTGGTTTTTCAACACTAACACAAGTGCGAAAAGTGGTTTTTCAACACGAACACAAGTGCGAAAAGTGGTTTTTCAAAACTAACAAGTGCGAAAAGTGTTTTTTCCACACTAATACAAGTGCAAAAGTGGTTTCCTGCACCAACACAAGTGCGAAAAGTGGTTTTTCAACACGAACACAAGTGCGAAAAGTGGTTTTTCAACACTAACACAAGTGTGAAAAGTGTTTTTTCCACACTAATACAAGTGCAAAAGTGGTTTCCTGCACCAACACAAGTGCGAAAAGTGGTTTTTCAACACTAACACAAGTGCGAAAAGTGGTTTTTCCACACTAATACAAGTGCAAAGGTGGTTTCCTGCACCAACACAAGTGCGAAAAGTGGTTTTTCAACACTAACACAAGTGCGAAAAGTGGTTTTTCAACACTAACACAAGTGCGAAAACTGGTTTTTCAACACTAACACAAGTGTGAAAAGTGGTTTTTCCACACTAATACAAGTGCAAATGTGGTTTCCTGCACCAACACAAGTGCGAAAAGTGGTTTTTCAACACTAACACAAGTGCGAAAAGTGGTTTTTCAACACTAACACAAGTGCGAAAAGTGGTTTTTCAACACAAACACAAGTGCGAAAAGTGGTTTTTCAACACTAACACAAGTGCGAAAAGTGGTTTTTCCACACTAATACAAGTGCAAAAGTGGTTTCCTGCACCAACACGGGTGCGAAAAGTGGTTTTTCAACACTAACACAAGTGCGAAAAGTGGTTTTTCAACACTATCACAAGTGCAAAAAGTGTTTTTTCCACACTAATACAAGTGCAAAAGTGGTTTCCTGCACCAACACAAGTGTGAAAAGTGGTTTTTCAACACTAACACAAGTGCGAAAAGTGGTTTTTCAACACTAACACAAGTGCGAAAAGTGGTTTTTCCACACTAATACAAGTGCAAAAGTGGTTTCCTCCACCAACACAAGTGCGAAAAGTGGTTTTTCAACACTAACACAAGTGCGAAAAGTGGTTTTTCAACACTAACACAAGTGCAAAAAGTGGTTTTTCAACACTAACACAAGTGCGAAAAGTGGTTTTTCAACACTAACACAAGTGCGAAAAGTATTTTTTCCACACTAATACAAGTGCAAAAGTGGTTTCCTGCACCAACACAAGTGCGAAAAGTGGTTTTTCAACACTAACATAAGTGCGAAAAGTGGTTTTTCAACACTATCACAAGTGCAAAAAGTGTTTTTTCAACACTATCACAAGTGCAAAAAGTGTTTTTTCCACACTAATACAAGTGCAAAAGTGGTTTCCTGCACCAACATAAGTGCGAAAAGTGGTTTTTCAACACTAATACAAGTGCAAAAGTGGTTTCCTGCACCAACAGAAGTGCGAAAAGTGGTTTTTCAACATTAACACAAGTGCGAAAAGTGGTTTTTCAACACTAACACAAGTGCGAAAAGTGGTTTTTCAACGCTAACACAAGTGCGAAAAGTGGTTTTTCAACACTAACACAAGTGCGAAAAGTGGTTTTTCAATACTAACACAAGTGCGAAAAGTGGTTTTTCAACACTAACACAAGTGCGAAAAGTGGTTTTTCCACACTAATACAAGTGCAAAAGTGGTTTCCTGCACCAACACAAGTGCGAAAAGTGGTTTTTCAACACTAACACAAGTGCAAGAAGTGGTTTTTCAACACTATCACAAGTGCAAAAAGTGTTTTTTCCACACTAATACAAGTGCAAAAGTGGTTTCCTGCACCAACACAAGTGCGAAAAGTGGTTTTTCAACACTAACACAAGTGCGAAAAGTGGTTTTTCAACAATAACACAAGTGCGAAAAGTGGTTTTTCAACACTAACACAAGTGCGAAAAGTGGTTTTTCAACACTAACACAAGTGCGAAAAGTGGTTTTTCCAAACTAATACAAGTGCAAAAGTGGTTTCCTGCACCAACACAAGTGCGAAAAGTGGTTTTTCAACACTAACACAAGTGCGAAAAGTGGTTTTTCAACACTAACACGAGTGCGAAAAGTGGTTTTTCAACACCAACACAAGTGCGAAAAGTGGTTTTTCCACACTAATAGAAGTGCAAAAGTGGTTTCCTGCACCAACACAAGTGCGAAAAGTGGTTTTTCAACACTAACACAAGTGCGAAAAGTGGTTTTTCCAAACTAATACAAGTGCAAAAGTGGTTTCCTGCACCAACACAAGTGCGAAAAGTGGTTTTTCAACACTAACACAAGTGCGAAAAGTGGTTTTTCAACACGAACACAAGTGCGAAAAGTGGTTTTTCAACACGAACACAAGTGCGAAAAGTGGTTTTTCAACACGAACACAAGTGCGAAAAGTGGTTTTTCAACACTAACACAAGTGCGAAAAGTGGTTTTTCAACACTAACACAAGTGCGAAAAGTGGTTTTTCATCACGAACACAAGTGCGAAAAGTGGTTTTTCAACACTAACACAAGTGCGAAAAGTGTTTTTTCCACACTAATACAAGTGCAAAAGTGGTTTCCTGCACCAACACAAGTGCGAAAAGTGGTTTTTCAACACGAACACAAGTGCGAAAAGAGGTTTTTCAACACTAACACAAGTGTGAAAAGTGTTTTTTCCACACTAATACAAGTGCAAAAGTGGTTTCCTGCACCAACACAAGTGCGAAAAGTGGTTTTTCAACACTAACACAAGTGCGAAAAGTGGTTTTTCCACACTAATACAAGGGCAAAAGTGGTTTCCTGCACCAACACAAGTGCGGAAAGTGGTTTTTCAACACTAACACAAGTGCGAAAAGTGGTTTTTCAACACTAACACAAGTGCGAAAAGTGGTTTTTCCACACTAATACAAGTGCAAATGTGGTTTCCTGCACCAACACAAGTGCGAAAAGTGGTTTTTCAACACTAACACAAGTGCGAAAAGTGGTTTTTCAACACTAACACAAGTGCGAAAAGTGGTTTTTCAATACTAACACAAGTGCGAAAAGTGGTTTTTCAACACTAACACAAGTGCGAAAAGTGGTTTTTCAACACTAACACAAGTGCGAAAAGTGTTTTTTCAACACTAACACAAGTGCGAAAAGTGTTTTTTCAACACTAACACAAGTGCGAAACGTGGTTTTTCCACACTAATACAAGTACAAAAGTGGTTTCCTGCACCAACACAAGTGCGAAAAGTGGTTTTTCAACACGAACACAAGTGCGAAAAGAGGTTTTTCAACACTAACACAAGTGTGAAAAGTGTTTTTTCAATACTAACACAAGTGCGAAAAGTGGTTTTTCAACACTAACACAAGTGCGAAAAGTGGTTTTTCAACACTAACACAAGTGCGAAAAGTGGTTTTTCAACACGAACACAAGTGCGAAAAGTGGTTTTTCAACACTAACACAAGTGCGAAAAGTGTTTTTTCCACACTAATACAAGTGCAAAAGTGGTTTCCTGCACCAACACAAGTGCGAAAAGTGGTTTTTCAACACGAACACAAGTGCGAAAAGAGGTTTTTCAACACTAACACAAGTGTGAAAAGTGTTTTTTCCACACTAATACAAGTGCAAAAGTGGTTTCCTGCACCAACACAAGTGCGAAAAGTGGTTTTTCAACACTAACACAAGTGCGAAAAGTGGTTTTTCCACACTAATACAAGGGCAAAAGTGGTTTCCTGCACCAACACAAGTGCGGAAAGTGGTTTTTCAACACTAACACAAGTGCGAAAAGTGGTTTTTCAACACTAACACAAGTGCGAAAAGTGGTTTTTCCACACTAATACAAGTGCAAATGTGGTTTCCTGCACCAACACAAGTGCGAAAAGTGGTTTTTCAACACTAACACAAGTGCGAAAAGTGGTTTTTCAACACTAACACAAGTGCGAAAAGTGGTTTTTCAATACTAACACAAGTGCGAAAAGTGGTTTTTCAACACTAACACAAGTGCGAAAAGTGGTTTTTCAACACTAACACAAGTGCGAAAAGTGTTTTTTCAACACTAACACAAGTGCGAAAAGTGTTTTTTCAACACTAACACAAGTGCGAAAAGTGGTTTTTCCACACTAATACAAGTACAAAAGTGGTTTCCTGCACCAACACAAGTGCGAAAAGTGGTTTTTCAACACTAACACAAGTGCAAAAAGTGGTTTTTCAACACTATCACAAGTGCAAAAAGTGTTTTTTCCACACTAATACAAGTGCAAAAGTGGTTTCCTGCACCAACACAAGTGCGAAAAGTGGTTTTTCAACACTAACACAAGTGCGAAAAGTGGTTTTTCAACACTAACACAAGTGCGAAAAGTGGTTTTTACACACTAATGCAAGTGCAAAAGTGGTTTCCTGCACCAACACAAGTGCGAAAAGTGTTTTTTCAACACTAACACAAGTGCGAAAAGTGGTTTTTCAACACTAACACAAGTGCGAAAAGTGTTTTTTCCACACTAATACAAGTGCAAAAGTGGTTTTCCTGCACCAACACAAGTGCCAAAAGTGGTTTTTCAACACTAACACAAGTGCGAAAAGTGGTTTTTCAAAACTAACAAGTGCGAAAAGTGTTTTTTCCACACTAATACAAGTGCAAAAGTGGTTTCCTGCACCAACACAAGTGCGAAAAGTGGTTTTTCAACACGAACACAAGTGCGAAAAGTGGTTTTTCAACACTAACACAAGTGTGAAAAGTGTTTTTTCCACACTAATACAAGTGCAAAAGTGGTTTCCTGCACCAACACAAGTGCGAAAAGTGGTTTTTCAACACTAACACAAGTGCGAAAAGTGGTTTTTCCACACTAATACAAGTGCAAAAGTGGTTTCCTGCACCAACACAAGTGCGAAAAGTGGTTTTTCAACACTAACACAAGTGCGAAAAGTGGTTTTTCAACACTAACACAAGTGCGAAAAGTGGTTTTTCAACACTAACACAAGTGCGAAAAGTGGTTTTTCAACACTAACACAAGTGCAAAAAGTGTTTTTTCCACACTAGTACAAGTGCAAAAGTGGTTTCCTGCACCAACACAAGTGCGAAAAGTGTTTTTTCAACACTAACACAAGTGCGAAAAGTGTTTTTTCAACACTAACACAAGTGCGAAAAGTGTTTTTTCAACACTAACACAAGTGCGAAAAGTGTTTTTTCAACACTAACACAAGTGCGAAAAGTGGTTTTTCAACACTAACACAAGTGCGAAAAGTGGTTTTTCAACACTAACACAAGTGCGAAAAGTGGTTTTTCCACACTAATACAAGTGCAAAAGTGGTTTCCTGCACCAACACAAGTGCGAAAAGTGGTTTTTCAACACTAACACAAGTGCGAAAAGTGGTTTTTCAACACTAACACAAGTGCGAAAAGTGGTTTTTCCACACTAAGACAAGTGCAAAAGTGGTTTCCTGCACCAATACAAGTGCGAAAAGTGGTTTTTCAACACTAACACAAGTGCGAAAAGTGGTTTTTCAACACGAACACAAGTGCGAAAAGTGGTTTTTCCACACTAATACAAGTGCAAATGTGGTTTCCTGCACCAACACAAGTGCGAAAAGTGGTTTTTCAACACTAACACAAGTGCGAAAAGTGGTTTTTCAAAACTAACACAAGTGCGAAAAGTGGTTTTTCCACACTAATACAAGTGCAAAAGTGGTTTTTCCACACTAATACAAGTGCAAAAGTGGTTTCCTGCACCAACACAAGTGCGAAAAGTGGTTTTTCAACACTAACACAAGTGCGAAAAGTGGTTTTTCAACACTATCACAAGTGCAAAAAGTGTTTTTTCCACACTAATACAAGTGCAAAAGTGGTTTCCTGCACCAACACAAGTGTGAAAAGTGGTTTTTCAACACTAACACAAGTGCGAAAAGTGGTTTATCAACACTAACACAAGTGCGAAAAGTGGTTTTTCCACACTAATACAAGTGCAAAAGTGGTTTCCTGAACCAACACAAGTGCGCAAAGTGGTTTTTCAACACTAACACAAGTGCGAAAAGTGGTTTTTCAACACTAACACAAGTGCGAAAAGTGGTTTTTCCACACTAATACAAGTGCAAAAGTGGTTTTTCAACTCTAACACAAGTGCGAAAAGTGGTTTTTCAACACTAACACAAGTGCGAAAAGTGGTTTTTCAACACTAACACAAGTGCGAAAAGTGTTTTTTCCACACTAGTACAAGTGCAAAAGTGGTTTCCTGCACCAACACAAGTGCGAAAAGTGTTTTTTCAACACTAACACAAGTGCGAAAAGTGGTTTTTCAACACTAATACAAGTGCGAAAAGTGGTTTTTCAACACTAACACAAGTGCGAAAAGTGGTTTTTCCACACTAATACAAGTGCAGAAGTGGTTTCCTGCACCAACACAAGTGCGAAAAGTGGTTTTTCAACACTAACACAAGTGCGAAAAGTGGTTTTTCAACACTAACACAAGTGCGAAAACTGGTTTTTCAACACTAACACAAGTGCGAAAAGTGGTGTTTCCACACTAATACAAGTGCAAATGTGGTTTCCTGCACCAACACAAGTGCGAAAAGTGGTTTTTCAACACTAACACAAGTGCGAAAAGTGGTTTTTCAACACTAACACAAGTGCGAAAAGTGGTTTTTCAACACAAACACAAGTGCGAAAAGTGGTTTTTCAACACTAACACAAGTGCGAAAAGTGGTTTTTCCACACTAATACAAGTGCAAAAGTGGTTTCCTGCACCAACACGGGTGCGAAAAGTGGTTTTTCAACACTAACACAAGTGCGAAAAGTGGTTTTTCAACACTAACACAAGTGCGAAAAGTGGTTTTTCAATACTAACACAAGTGCGAAAAGTGGTTTTTCAACACTAACACAAGTGCGAAAAGTGGTTTTTCAACACTAACACAAGTGCGAAAAGTGTTTTTTCAACACTAACACAAGTGCGAAAAGTGTTTTTTCAACACTAACACAAGTGCGAAAAGTGGTTTTTCCACACTAATACAAGTACAAAAGTGGTTTCCTGCACCAACACAAGTGCGAAAAGTGGTTTTTCAACACGAACACAAGTGCGAAAAGAGGTTTTTCAACACTAACACAAGTGTGAAAAGTGTTTTTTCAATACTAACACAAGTGCGAAAAGTGGTTTTTCAACACTAACACAAGTGCGAAAAGTGGTTTTTCAACACTAACACAAGTGCGAAAAGTGGTTTTTCAACACGAACACAAGTGCGAAAAGTGGTTTTTCAACACTAACACAAGTGCGAAAAGTGTTTTTTCCACACTAATACAAGTGCAAAAGTGGTTTCCTGCACCAACACAAGTGCGAAAAGTGGTTTTTCAACACGAACACAAGTGCGAAAAGAGGTTTTTCAACACTAACACAAGTGTGAAAAGTGTTTTTTCCACACTAATACAAGTGCAAAAGTGGTTTCCTGCACCAACACAAGTGCGAAAAGTGGTTTTTCAACACTAACACAAGTGCGAAAAGTGGTTTTTCCACACTAATACAAGGGCAAAAGTGGTTTCCTGCACCAACACAAGTGCGGAAAGTGGTTTTTCAACACTAACACAAGTGCGAAAAGTGGTTTTTCAACACTAACACAAGTGCGAAAAGTGGTTTTTCCACACTAATACAAGTGCAAATGTGGTTTCCTGCACCAACACAAGTGCGAAAAGTGGTTTTTCAACACTAACACAAGTGCGAAAAGTGGTTTTTCAACACTAACACAAGTGCGAAAAGTGGTTTTTCAATACTAACACAAGTGCGAAAAGTGGTTTTTCAACACTAACACAAGTGCGAAAAGTGGTTTTTCAACACTAACACAAGTGCGAAAAGTGTTTTTTCAACACTAACACAAGTGCGAAAAGTGTTTTTTCAACACTAACACAAGTGCGAAAAGTGGTTTTTCCACACTAATACAAGTACAAAAGTGGTTTCCTGCACCAACACAAGTGCGAAAAGTGGTTTTTCAACACTAACACAAGTGCAAAAAGTGGTTTTTCAACACTATCACAAGTGCAAAAAGTGTTTTTTCCACACTAATACAAGTGCAAAAGTGGTTTCCTGCACCAACACAAGTGCGAAAAGTGGTTTTTCAACACTAACACAAGTGCGAAAAGTGGTTTTTCAACACTAACACAAGTGCGAAAAGTGGTTTTTACACACTAATGCAAGTGCAAAAGTGGTTTCCTGCACCAACACAAGTGCGAAAAGTGTTTTTTCAACACTAACACAAGTGCGAAAAGTGGTTTTTCAACACTAACACAAGTGCGAAAAGTGTTTTTTCCACACTAATACAAGTGCAAAAGTGGTTTTCCTGCACCAACACAAGTGCCAAAAGTGGTTTTTCAACACTAACACAAGTGCGAAAAGTGGTTTTTCAAAACTAACAAGTGCGAAAAGTGTTTTTTCCACACTAATACAAGTGCAAAAGTGGTTTCCTGCACCAACACAAGTGCGAAAAGTGGTTTTTCAACACGAACACAAGTGCGAAAAGTGGTTTTTCAACACTAACACAAGTGTGAAAAGTGTTTTTTCCACACTAATACAAGTGCAAAAGTGGTTTCCTGCACCAACACAAGTGCGAAAAGTGGTTTTTCAACACTAACACAAGTGCGAAAAGTGGTTTTTCCACACTAATACAAGTGCAAAAGTGGTTTCCTGCACCAACACAAGTGCGAAAAGTGGTTTTTCAACACTAACACAAGTGCGAAAAGTGGTTTTTCAACACTAACACAAGTGCGAAAAGTGGTTTTTCAACACTAACACAAGTGCGAAAAGTGGTTTTTCAACACTAACACAAGTGCAAAAAGTGTTTTTTCAACACTAACACAAGTGCGAAAAGTGTTTTTTCAACACTAACACAAGTGCGAAAAGTGGTTTTTCAACACTAACACAAGTGCGAAAAGTGGTTTTTCAACACTAACACAAGTGCGAAAAGTGGTTTTTCCACACTAATACAAGTGCAAAAGTGGTTTCCTGCACCAACACAAGTGCGAAAAGTGGTTTTTCAACACTAACACAAGTGCGAAAAGTGGTTTTTCAACACTAACACAAGTGCGAAAAGTGGTTTTTCCACACTAAGACAAGTGCAAAAGTGGTTTCCTGCACCAACACAAGTGCGAAAAGTGGTTTTTCAACACTAACACAAGTGCGAAAAGTGGTTTTTCAACACGAACACAAGTGCGAAAAGTGGTTTTTCCACACTAATACAAGTGCAAATGTGGTTTCCTGCACCAACACAAGTGCGAAAAGTGGTTTTTCAACACTAACACAAGTGCGAAAAGTGGTTTTTCAAAACTAACACAAGTGCGAAAAGTGGTTTTTCCACACTAATACAAGTGCAAAAGTGGTTTTTCCACACTAATACAAGTGCAAAAGTGGTTTCCTGCACCAACACAAGTGCGAAAAGTGGTTTTTCAACACTAACACAAGTGCGAAAAGTGGTTTTTCAACACTATCACAAGTGCAAAAAGTGTTTTTTCCACACTAATACAAGTGCAAAAGTGGTTTCCTGCACCAACACAAGTGCGAAAAGTGGTTTTTCAACACTAACACAAGTGCGAAAAGTGGTTTTTCAACACTAACACAAGTGCGAAAAGTGGTTTTTCCACACTAAGACAAGTGCAAAAGTGGTTTCCTGCACCAACACAAGTGCGAAAAGTGGTTTTTCAACACTAACACAAGTGCGAAAAGTGGTTTTTCAACACGAACACAAGTGCGAAAAGTGGTTTTTCCACACTAATACAAGTGCAAATGTGGTTTCCTGCACCAACACAAGTGCGAAAAGTGGTTTTTCAACACTAACACAAGTGCGAAAAGTGGTTTTTCAAAACTAACACAAGTGCGAAAAGTGGTTTTTCCACACTAATACAAGTGCAAAAGTGGTTTTTCCACACTAATACAAGTGCAAAAGTGGTTTCCTGCACCAACACAAGTGCGAAAAGTGGTTTTTCAACACTAACACAAGTGCGAAAAGTGGTTTTTCAACACTATCACAAGTGCAAAAAGTGTTTTTTCCACACTAATACAAGTGCAAAAGTGGTTTCCTGCACCAACACAAGTGTGAAAAGTGGTTTTTCGACACTAACACAAGTGCGAAAAGTGGTTTATCAACACTAACACAAGTGCGAAAAGTGGTTTTTCCACACTAATACAAGTGCAAAAGTGGTTTCCTGAACCAACACAAGTGCGCAAAGTGGTTTTTCAACACTAACACAAGTGCGAAAAGTGGTTTTTCAACACTAACACAAGTGCGAAAAGTGGTTTTTCCACACTAATACAAGTGCAAAAGTGGTTTTTCAACACTAACACAAGTGCGAAAAGTGGTTTTTCAACACTAACACAAGTGCGAAAAGTGGTTTTTCAACACTAACACAAGTGCGAAAAGTGTTTTTTCCACACTAGTACAAGTGCAAAAGTGGTTTCCTGCACCAACACAAGTGCGAAAAGTGTTTTTTCAACACTAACACAAGTGCGAAAAGTGGTTTTTCAACACTAATACAAGTGCGAAAAGTGGTTTTTCAACACTAACACAAGTGCGAAAAGTGGTTTTTCCACACTAATACAAGTGCAGAAGTGGTTTCCTGCACCAACACAAGTGCGAAAAGTGGTTTTTCAACACTAACACAAGTGCGAAAAGTGGTTTTTCAACACTAACACAAGTGCGAAAACTGGTTTTTCAACACTAACACAAGTGCGAAAAGTGGTGTTTCCACACTAATACAAGTGCAAATGTGGTTTCCTGCACCAACACAAGTGCGAAAAGTGGTTTTTCAACACTAACACAAGTGCGAAAAGTGGTTTTTCAACACTAACACAAGTGCGAAAAGTGGTTTTTCAACACAAACACAAGTGCGAAAAGTGGTTTTTCAACACTAACACAAGTGCGAAAAGTGGTTTTTCCACACTAATACAAGTGCAAAAGTGGTTTCCTGCACCAACACGGGTGCGAAAAGTGGTTTTTCAACACTAACACAAGTGCGAAAAGTGGTTTTTCAACACTAACACAAGTGCGAAAAGTGGTTTTTCCACACTAATACAAGTGCAAAAGTGGTTTCCTGAACCAACACAAGTGCGCAAAGTGGTTTTTCAACACTAACACAAGTGCGAAAAGTGGTTTTTCAACACTAACACAAGTGCGAAAAGTGGTTTTTCCACACTAATACAAGTGCAAAAGTGGTTTCCTCCACCAACACAAGTGCGAAAAGTGGTTTTTCAACACTAACACAAGTGCGAAAAGTGGTTTTTCAACACTAACACAAGTGCAAAAAGTGGTTTTTCAACACTAACACAAGTGCGAAAAGTGGTTTTTCAACACTAACACAAGTGTGAAAAGTGGTTTTTCCACACTAATACAAGTGCAAAAGTGGTTTCCTGCACCAACACAAGTGCGAAAAGTGGTTTTTCAACACTAACACAAGTGCGAAAAGTGGTTTTTCAACACTAACACAAGTGCGAAAAGTGGTTTTTCAACACTAACACAAGTGCGAAAAGTGGTTTTTCAACACTAACACAAGTGCGAAAAGTGGTTTTTCCACACTAATACAAGTGCAAAAGTGGTTTCCTGCACCAACACAAGTGCGAAAAGTGGTTTTTCAACACTAACACAAGTGCGAAAAGTGGTTTTTCAACACTAACACAAGTGCGAAAAGTGGTTTTTCCACACTAAGACAAGTGCAAAAGTGGTTTCCTGCACCAACACAAGTGCGAAAAGTGGTTTTTCAACACTAACACAAGTGCGAAAAGTGGTTTTTCAACATGAACACAAGTGCGAAAAGTGGTTTTTCCACACTAATACAAGTGCAAATGTGGTTTCCTGCACCAACACAAGTGCGAAAAGTGGTTTTTCAACACTAACACAAGTGCGAAAAGTGGTTTTTCAAAACTAACACAAGTGCGAAAAGTGGTTTTTCCACACTAATACAAGTGCAAAAGTGGTTTTTCCACACTAATACAAGTGCAAAAGTGGTTTCCTGCACCAACACAAGTGCGAAAAGTGGTTTTTCAACACTAACACAAGTGCAAAAGTGGTTTTTCAACACTAACACAAGTGCGAAAAGTGGTTTTTCAACACTAACACAAGTGCGAAAAGTGGTTTTTCAACACTAACACAAGTGCGAAAAGTGTTTTTTCCACACTAGTACAAGTGCAAAAGTGGTTTCCTGCACCAACACAAGTGCGAAAAGTGTTTTTTCAACACTAACACAAGTGCGAAAAGTGGTTTTTCAACACTAATACAAGTGCGAAAAGTGGTTTTTCAACACTAACACAAGTGCGAAAAGTGGTTTTTCCACACTAATACAAGTGCAGAAGTGGTTTCCTGCACCAACACAAGTGCGAAAAGTGGTTTTTCAACACTAACACAAGTGCGAAAAGTGGTTTTTCAACACTAACACAAGTGCGAAAACTGGTTTTTCAACACTAACACAAGTGCGAAAAGTGGTGTTTCCACACTAATACAAGTGCAAATGTGGTTTCCTGCACCAACACAAGTGCGAAAAGTGGTTTTTCAACACTAACACAAGTGCGAAAAGTGGTTTTTCAACACTAACACAAGTGCGAAAAGTGGTTTTTCAACACAAACACAAGTGCGAAAAGTGGTTTTTCAACACTAACACAAGTGCGAAAAGTGGTTTTTCCACACTAATACAAGTGCAAAAGTGGTTTCCTGCACCAACACGGGTGCGAAAAGTGGTTTTTCAACACTAACACAAGTGCGAAAAGTGGTTTTTCCACACTAATACAAGTGCAAAAGTGGTTTCCTGAACCAACACAAGTGCGCAAAGTGGTTTTTCAACACTAACACAAGTGCGAAAAGTGGTTTTTCAACACTAACACAAGTGCGAAAAGTGGTTTTTCCACACTAATACAAGTGCAAAAGTGGTTTCCTCCACCAACACAAGTGCGAAAAGTGGTTTTTCAACACTAACACAAGTGCGAAAAGTGGTTTTTCAACACTAACACAAGTGCAAAAAGTGGTTTTTCAACACTAACACAAGTGCGAAAAGTGGTTTTTCAACACTAACACAAGTGCGAAAAGTATTTTTTCCACACTAAGACAAGTGCAAAAGTGGTTTCCTGCACCAACACAAGTGCGAAAAGTGGTTTTTCAACACTAATACAAGTGCAAAAGTGGTTTCCTGCACCAACAGAAGTGCGAAAAGTGGTTTTTCAACACTAACACAAGTGCGAAAAGTGGTTTTTCAACACTAACACAAGTGCGAAAAGTGTTTTTTCAACACTAACACAAGTGCGAAAAGTGTTTTTTCAACACTAACACAAGTGCGAAAAGTGTTTTTTCAACACTAACACAAGTGCGAAAAGTGGTTTTTCAACACTAACACAAGTGCGAAAAGTGGTTTTTCCACACTAATACAAGTGCAAAAGTGGTTTCCTGCACCAACACAAGTGCGAAAAGTGGTTTTTCAACACTAACACAAGTGCGAAAAGTGGTTTTTCAACACTAACACAAGTGCGAAAAGTGGTTTTTCCACACTAAGACAAGTGCAAAAGTGGTTTCCTGCACCAACACAAGTGCGAAAAGTGGTTTTTCAACACTAACACAAGTGCGAAAAGTGGTTTTTCAACACGAACACAAGTGCGAAAAGTGGTTTTTCCACACTAATACAAGTGCAAATGTGGTTTCCTGCACCAACACAAGTGCGAAAAGTGGTTTTTCAACACTAACACAAGTGCGAAAAGTGGTTTTTCAAAACTAACACAAGTGCGAAAAGTGGTTTTTCCACACTAATACAAGTGCAAAAGTGGTTTTTCCACACTAATACAAGTGCAAAAGTGGTTTCCTGCACCAACACAAGTGCGAAAAGTGGTTTTTCAACACTAACACAAGTGCGAAAAGTGGTTTTTCAACACTATCACAAGTGCAAAAAGTGTTTTTTCCACACTAATACAAGTGCAAAAGTGGTTTCCTGCACCAACACAAGTGTGAAAAGTGGTTTTTCAACACTAACACAAGTGCGAAAAGTGGTTTATCAACACTAACACAAGTGCGAAAAGTGGTTTTTCCACACTAATACAAGTGCAAAAGTGGTTTCCTGAACCAACACAAGTGCGCAAAGTGGTTTTTCAACACTAACACAAGTGCGAAAAGTGGTTTTTCAACACTAACACAAGTGCGAAAAGTGGTTTTTCCACACTAATACAAGTGCAAAAGTGGTTTTTCAACACTAACACAAGTGCGAAAAGTGGTTTTTCAACACTAACACAAGTGCGAAAAGTGGTTTTTCAACACTAACACAAGTGCGAAAAGTGTTTTTTCCACACTAGTACAAGTGCAAAAGTGGTTTCCTGCACCAACACAAGTGCGAAAAGTGTTTTTTCAACACTAACACAAGTGCGAAAAGTGGTTTTTCAACACTAATACAAGTGCGAAAAGTGGTTTTTCAACACTAACACAAGTGCGAAAAGTGGTTTTTCCACACTAATACAAGTGCAGAAGTGGTTTCCTGCACCAACACAAGTGCGAAAAGTGGTTTTTCAACACTAACACAAGTGCGAAAAGTGGTTTTTCAACACTAACACAAGTGCGAAAACTGGTTTTTCAACACTAACACAAGTGCGAAAAGTGGTGTTTCCACACTAATACAAGTGCAAATGTGGTTTCCTGCACCAACACAAGTGCGAAAAGTGGTTTTTCAACACTAACACAAGTGCGAAAAGTGGTTTTTCAACACTAACACAAGTGCGAAAAGTGGTTTTTCAACACAAACACAAGTGCGAAAAGTGGTTTTTCAACACTAACACAAGTGCGAAAAGTGGTTTTTCCACACTAATACAAGTGCAAAAGTGGTTTCCTGCACCAACACGGGTGCGAAAAGTGGTTTTTCAACACTAACACAAGTGCGAAAAGTGGTTTTTCAACACTAACACAAGTGCGAAAAGTGGTTTTTCAATACTAACACAAGTGCGAAAAGTGGTTTTTCAACACTAACACAAGTGCGAAAAGTGGTTTTTCAACACTAACACAAGTGCGAAAAGTGTTTTTTCAACACTAACACAAGTGCGAAAAGTGTTTTTTCAACACTAACACAAGTGCGAAAAGTGGTTTTTCCACACTAATACAAGTACAAAAGTGGTTTCCTGCACCAACACAAGTGCGAAAAGTGGTTTTTCAACACGAACACAAGTGCGAAAAGAGGTTTTTCAACACTAACACAAGTGTGAAAAGTGTTTTTTCAATACTAACACAAGTGCGAAAAGTGGTTTTTCAACACTAACACAAGTGCGAAAAGTGGTTTTTCAACACTAACACAAGTGCGAAAAGTGGTTTTTCAACACGAACACAAGTGCGAAAAGTGGTTTTTCAACACTAACACAAGTGCGAAAAGTGTTTTTTCCACACTAATACAAGTGCAAAAGTGGTTTCCTGCACCAACACAAGTGCGAAAAGTGGTTTTTCAACACGAACACAAGTGCGAAAAGAGGTTTTTCAACACTAACACAAGTGTGAAAAGTGTTTTTTCCACACTAATACAAGTGCAAAAGTGGTTTCCTGCACCAACACAAGTGCGAAAAGTGGTTTTTCAACACTAACACAAGTGCGAAAAGTGGTTTTTCCACACTAATACAAGGGCAAAAGTGGTTTCCTGCACCAACACAAGTGCGGAAAGTGGTTTTTCAACACTAACACAAGTGCGAAAAGTGGTTTTTCAACACTAACACAAGTGCGAAAAGTGGTTTTTCCACACTAATACAAGTGCAAATGTGGTTTCCTGCACCAACACAAGTGCGAAAAGTGGTTTTTCAACACTAACACAAGTGCGAAAAGTGGTTTTTCAACACTAACACAAGTGCGAAAAGTGGTTTTTCAATACTAACACAAGTGCGAAAAGTGGTTTTTCAACACTAACACAAGTGCGAAAAGTGGTTTTTCAACACTAACACAAGTGCGAAAAGTGTTTTTTCAACACTAACACAAGTGCGAAAAGTGTTTTTTCAACACTAACACAAGTGCGAAAAGTGGTTTTTCCACACTAATACAAGTACAAAAGTGGTTTCCTGCACCAACACAAGTGCGAAAAGTGGTTTTTCAACACTAACACAAGTGCAAAAAGTGGTTTTTCAACACTATCACAAGTGCAAAAAGTGTTTTTTCCACACTAATACAAGTGCAAAAGTGGTTTCCTGCACCAACACAAGTGCGAAAAGTGGTTTTTCAACACTAACACAAGTGCGAAAAGTGGTTTTTCAACACTAACACAAGTGCGAAAAGTGGTTTTTACACACTAATGCAAGTGCAAAAGTGGTTTCCTGCACCAACACAAGTGCGAAAAGTGTTTTTTCAACACTAACACAAGTGCGAAAAGTGGTTTTTCAACACTAACACAAGTGTGAAAAGTGTTTTTTCCACACTAATACAAGTGCAAAAGTGGTTTCCTGCACCAACACAAGTGCGAAAAGTGGTTTTTCAACACTAACACAAGTGCGAAAAGTGGTTTTTCCACACTAATACAAGTGCAAAAGTGGTTTCCTGCACCAACACAAGTGCGAAAAGTGGTTTTTCAACACTAACACAAGTGCGAAAAGTGGTTTTTCAACACTAACACAAGTGCGAAAAGTGGTTTTTCAACACTAACACAAGTGCGAAAAGTGGTTTTTCAACACTAACACAAGTGCAAAAAGTGTTTTTTCCACACTAGTACAAGTGCAAAAGTGGTTTCCTGCACCAACACAAGTGCGAAAAGTGTTTTTTCAACACTAACACAAGTGCGAAAAGTGTTTTTTCAACACTAACACAAGTGCGAAAAGTGTTTTTTCAACACTAACACAAGTGCGAAAAGTGTTTTTTCAACACTAACACAAGTGCGAAAAGTGGTTTTTCAACACTAACACAAGTGCGAAAAGTGGTTTTTCAACACTAACACAAGTGCGAAAAGTGGTTTTTCCACACTAATACAAGTGCAAAAGTGGTTTCCTGCACCAACACAAGTGCGAAAAGTGGTTTTTCAACACTAACACAAGTGCGAAAAGTGGTTTTTCAACACTAACACAAGTGCGAAAAGTGGTTTTTCCACACTAAGACAAGTGCAAAAGTGGTTTCCTGCACCAACACAAGTGCGAAAAGTGGTTTTTCAACACTAACACAAGTGCGAAAAGTGGTTTTTCAACACGAACACAAGTGCGAAAAGTGGTTTTTCCACACTAATACAAGTGCAAATGTGGTTTCCTGCACCAACACAAGTGCGAAAAGTGGTTTTTCAACACTAACACAAGTGCGAAAAGTGGTTTTTCAAAACTAACACAAGTGCGAAAAGTGGTTTTTCCACACTAATACAAGTGCAAAAGTGGTTTTTCCACACTAATACAAGTGCAAAAGTGGTTTCCTGCACCAACACAAGTGCGAAAAGTGGTTTTTCAACACTAACACAAGTGCGAAAAGTGGTTTTTCAACACTATCACAAGTGCAAAAAGTGTTTTTTCCACACTAATACAAGTGCAAAAGTGGTTTCCTGCACCAACACAAGTGTGAAAAGTGGTTTTTCAACACTAACACAAGTGCGAAAAGTGGTTTATCAACACTAACACAAGTGCGAAAAGTGGTTTTTCCACACTAATACAAGTGCAAAAGTGGTTTCCTGAACCAACACAAGTGCGCAAAGTGGTTTTTCAACACTAACACAAGTGCGAAAAGTGGTTTTTCAACACTAACACAAGTGCGAAAAGTGGTTTTTCCACACTAATACAAGTGCAAAAGTGGTTTTTCAACACTAACACAAGTGCGAAAAGTGGTTTTTCAACACTAACACAAGTGCGAAAAGTGGTTTTTCAACACTAACACAAGTGCGAAAAGTGTTTTTTCCACACTAGTACAAGTGCAAAAGTGGTTTCCTGCACCAACACAAGTGCGAAAAGTGTTTTTTCAACACTAACACAAGTGCGAAAAGTGGTTTTTCAACACTAATACAAGTGCGAAAAGTGGTTTTTCAACACTAACACAAGTGCGAAAAGTGGTTTTTCCACACTAATACAAGTGCAGAAGTGGTTTCCTGCACCAACACAAGTGCGAAAAGTGGTTTTTCAACACTAACACAAGTGCGAAAAGTGGTTTTTCAACACTAACACAAGTGCGAAAACTGGTTTTTCAACACTAACACAAGTGCGAAAAGTGGTGTTTCCACACTAATACAAGTGCAAATGTGGTTTCCTGCACCAACACAAGTGCGAAAAGTGGTTTTTCAACACTAACACAAGTGCGAAAAGTGGTTTTTCAACACTAACACAAGTGCGAAAAGTGGTTTTTCAACACAAACACAAGTGCGAAAAGTGGTTTTTCAACACTAACACAAGTGCGAAAAGTGGTTTTTCCACACTAATACAAGTGCAAAAGTGGTTTCCTGCACCAACACGGGTGCGAAAAGTGGTTTTTCAACACTAACACAAGTGCGAAAAGTGGTTTTTCAACACTAACACAAGTGCGAAAAGTGGTTTTTCCACACTAATACAAGTGCAAAAGTGGTTTCCTGAACCAACACAAGTGCGCAAAGTGGTTTTTCAACACTAACACAAGTGCGAAAAGTGGTTTTTCAACACTAACACAAGTGCGAAAAGTGGTTTTTCCACACTAATACAAGTGCAAAAGTGGTTTCCTCCACCAACACAAGTGCGAAAAGTGGTTTTTCAACACTAACACAAGTGCGAAAAGTGGTTTTTCAACACTAACACAAGTGCAAAAAGTGGTTTTTCAACACTAACACAAGTGCGAAAAGTGGTTTTTCAACACTAACACAAGTGTGAAAAGTGGTTTTTCCACACTAATACAAGTGCAAAAGTGGTTTCCTGCACCAACACAAGTGCGAAAAGTGGTTTTTCAACACTAACACAAGTGCGAAAAGTGGTTTTTCAACACTAACACAAGTGCGAAAAGTGGTTTTTCAACACTAACACAAGTGCGAAAAGTGGTTTTTCAACACTAACACAAGTGCGAAAAGTGGTTTTTCCACACTAATACAAGTGCAAAAGTGGTTTCCTGCACCAACACAAGTGCGAAAAGTGGTTTTTCAACACTAACACAAGTGCGAAAAGTGGTTTTTCAACACTAACACAAGTGCGAAAAGTGGTTTTTCCACACTAAGACAAGTGCAAAAGTGGTTTCCTGCACCAACACAAGTGCGAAAAGTGGTTTTTCAACACTAACACAAGTGCGAAAAGTGGTTTTTCAACATGAACACAAGTGCGAAAAGTGGTTTTTCCACACTAATACAAGTGCAAATGTGGTTTCCTGCACCAACACAAGTGCGAAAAGTGGTTTTTCAACACTAACACAAGTGCGAAAAGTGGTTTTTCAAAACTAACACAAGTGCGAAAAGTGGTTTTTCCACACTAATACAAGTGCAAAAGTGGTTTTTCCACACTAATACAAGTGCAAAAGTGGTTTCCTGCACCAACACAAGTGCGAAAAGTGGTTTTTCAACACTAACACAAGTGCGAAAAGTGGTTTTTCAACACTATCACAAGTGCAAAAAGTGTTTTTTCCACACTAATACAAGTGCAAAAGTGGTTTCCTGCACCAACACAAGTGTGAAAAGTGGTTTTTCAACACTAACACAAGTGCGAAAAGTGGTTTATCAACACTAACACAAGTGCGAAAAGTGGTTTTTCCACACTAATACAAGTGCAAAAGTGGTTTCCTGAACCAACACAAGTGCGCAAAGTGGTTTTTCAACACTAACACAAGTGCGAAAAGTGGTTTTTCAACACTAACACAAGTGCGAAAAGTGGTTTTTCCACACTAATACAAGTGCAAAAGTGGTTTTTCAACACTAACACAAGTGCGAAAAGTGGTTTTTCAACACTAACACAAGTGCGAAAAGTGGTTTTTCAACACTAACACAAGTGCGAAAAGTGTTTTTTCCACACTAGTACAAGTGCAAAAGTGGTTTCCTGCACCAACACAAGTGCGAAAAGTGTTTTTTCAACACTAACACAAGTGCGAAAAGTGGTTTTTCAACACTAATACAAGTGCGAAAAGTGGTTTTTCAACACTAACACAAGTGCGAAAAGTGGTTTTTCCACACTAATACAAGTGCAGAAGTGGTTTCCTGCACCAACACAAGTGCGAAAAGTGGTTTTTCAACACTAACACAAGTGCGAAAAGTGGTTTTTCAACACTAACACAAGTGCGAAAACTGGTTTTTCAACACTAACACAAGTGCGAAAAGTGGTGTTTCCACACTAATACAAGTGCAAATGTGGTTTCCTGCACCAACACAAGTGCGAAAAGTGGTTTTTCAACACTAACACAAGTGCGAAAAGTGGTTTTTCAACACTAACACAAGTGCGAAAAGTGGTTTTTCAACACAAACACAAGTGCGAAAAGTGGTTTTTCAACACTAACACAAGTGCGAAAAGTGGTTTTTCCACACTAATACAAGTGCAAAAGTGGTTTCCTGCACCAACACGGGTGCGAAAAGTGGTTTTTCAACACTAACACAAGTGCGAAAAGTGGTTTTTCAACACTAACACAAGTGCGAAAAGTGGTTTTTCCACACTAATACAAGTGCAAAAGTGGTTTCCTGAACCAACACAAGTGCGCAAAGTGGTTTTTCAACACTAACACAAGTGCGAAAAGTGGTTTTTCAACACTAACACAAGTGCGAAAAGTGGTTTTTCCACACTAATACAAGTGCAAAAGTGGTTTCCTCCACCAACACAAGTGCGAAAAGTGGTTTTTCAACACTAACACAAGTGCGAAAAGTGGTTTTTCAACACTAACACAAGTGCAAAAAGTGGTTTTTCAACACTAACACAAGTGCGAAAAGTGGTTTTTCAACACTAACACAAGTGCGAAAAGTATTTTTTCCACACTAAGACAAGTGCAAAAGTGGTTTCCTGCACCAACACAAGTGCGAAAAGTGGTTTTTCAACACTAATACAAGTGCAAAAGTGGTTTCCTGCACCAACAGAAGTGCGAAAAGTGGTTTTTCAACACTAACACAAGTGCGAAAAGTGGTTTTTCAACACTAACACAAGTGCGAAAAGTGGTTTTTCAACACTAACACAAGTGCGAAAAGTGGTTTTTCAACACTAACACAAGTGCGAAAAGTGGTTTTTCAACACTAACACAAGTGCGAAAAGTGGTTTTTCAACACTAACACAAGTGCGAAAAGTGGTTTTTCCACACTAATACAAGTGCAAAAGTGGTTTCCTGCACCAACACAAGTGCGAAAAGTGGTTTTTCAACACGAACACAAGTGCAAAAAGTGGTTTTTCAACACTATCACAAATGCAAAAAGTGTTTTTCCCACACTAATACAAGTGCAAAAGTGGTTTCCTGCACCAACACAAGTGCGAAAAGTGGTTTTTCAACACTAACACAAGTGCGAAAAGTGGTTTTTCAACACGAACACAAGTGCGAAAAGTGGTTTTTCAACAATAACACAAGTGCGAAAAGTGGTTTTTCAACACTAACACAAGTGCGAAAAGTGGTTTTTCAACACTAACACAAGTGCGAAAAGTGGTTTTTCCAAACTAATACAAGTGCAAAAGTGGTTTCCTGCACCAACACAAGTGCGAAAAGTGGTTTTTCAACACTAACACAAGTGCGAAAAGTGGTTTTTCAACACGAACACAAGTGCGAAAAGTGGTTTTTCAACACGAACACAAGTGCGAAAAGTGGTTTTTCAACACGAACACAAGTGCGAAAAGTGGTTTTTCAACACTAACACAAGTGCGAAAAGTGGTTTTTCAACACTAACACAAGTGCGAAAAGTGGTTTTTCAACACGAACACAAGTGCGAAAAGTGGTTTTTCAAAACTAACAAGTGCGAAAAGTGTTTTTTCCACACTAATACAAGTGCAAAAGTGGTTTCCTGCACCAACACAAGTGCGAAAAGTGGTTTTTCAACACGAACACAAGTGCGAAAAGTGGTTTTTCAACACTAACACAAGTGTGAAAAGTGTTTTTTCCACACTAATACAAGTGCAAAAGTGGTTTCCTGCACCAACACAAGTGCGAAAAGTGGTTTTTCAACACTAACACAAGTGCGAAAAGTGGTTTTTCCACACTAATACAAGTGCAAAAGTGGTTTCCTGCACCAACACAAGTGCGAAAAGTGGTTTTTCAACACTAACACAAGTGCGAAAAGTGGTTTTTCAACACTAACACAAGTGCGAAAAGTGGTTTTTCAACAGTAACACAAGTGCGAAAAGTGTTTTTTCCACACTAATACAAGTGCAAAAGTGGTTTCCTGCACCAACACAAGTGCGAAAACTGGTTTTTCAACACTAACACAAGTGCGAAAAGTGGTTTTTCCACACTAATACAAGTGCAAATGTGGTTTCCTGCACCAACACAAGTGCGAAAAGTGGTTTTTCAACACTAACACAAGTGCGAAAAGTGGTTTTTCAACACTAACACAAGTGCGAAAAGTGGTTTTTCAACACTAACACAAGTGCGAAAAGTGTTTTTTCCACACTAGTACAAGTGCAAAAGTGGTTTCCTGCACCAACACAAGTGCGAAAAGTGTTTTTTCAACACTAACACAAGTGCGAAAAGTGGTTTTTCAACACTAATACAAGTGCGAAAAGTGGTTTTTCAACACTAACACAAGTGCGAAAAGTGGTTTTTCCACACTAATACAAGTGCAGAAGTGGTTTCCTGCACCAACACAAGTGCGAAAAGTGGTTTTTCAACACTAACACAAGTGCGAAAAGTGGTTTTTCAACACTAACACAAGTGCGAAAACTGGTTTTTCAACACTAACACAAGTGCGAAAAGTGGTGTTTCCACACTAATACAAGTGCAAATGTGGTTTCCTGCACCAACACAAGTGCGAAAAGTGGTTTTTCAACACTAACACAAGTGCGAAAAGTGGTTTTTCAACACTAACACAAGTGCGAAAAGTGGTTTTTCAACACAAACACAAGTGCGAAAAGTGGTTTTTCAACACTAACACAAGTGCGAAAAGTGGTTTTTCCACACTAATACAAGTGCAAAAGTGGTTTCCTGCACCAACACGGGTGCGAAAAGTGGTTTTTCAACACTAACACAAGTGCGAAAAGTGGTTTTTCAACACTAACACAAGTGCGAAAAGTGGTTTTTCCACACTAATACAAGTGCAAAAGTGGTTTCCTGAACCAACACAAGTGCGCAAAGTGGTTTTTCAACACTAACACAAGTGCGAAAAGTGGTTTTTCAACACTAAGACAAGTGCGAAAAGTGGTTTTTCCACACTAATACAAGTGCAAAAGTGGTTTCCTCCACCAACACAAGTGCGAAAAGTGGTTTTTCAACACTAACACAAGTGCGAAAAGTGGTTTTTCAACACTAACACAAGTGCAAAAAGTGGTTTTTCAACACTAACACAAGTGCGAAAAGTGGTTTTTCAACACTAACATAAGTGCGAAAAGTATTTTTTCCACACTAAGACAAGTGCAAAAGTGGTTTCCTGCACCAACACAAGTGCGAAAAGTGGTTTTTCAACACTAACATAAGTGCGAAAAGTGGTTTTTCAACACTATCACAAGTGCAAAAAGTGTTTTTTCAACACTATCACAAGTGCAAAAAGTGTTTTTTCCACACTAATACAAGTGCAAAAGTGGTTTCCTGCACCAACAGAAGTGCGAAAAGTGGTTTTTCAACACTAATACAAGTGCAAAAGTGGTTTCCTGCACCAACAGAAGTGCGAAAAGTGGTTTTTCAACACTAACACAAGTGCGAAAAGTGGTTTTTCAACACTAACACAAGTGCGAAAAGTGGTTTTTCAACACTAACACAAGTGCGAAAAGTGGTTTTTCCACACTAATACAAGTGCAAAAGTGGTTTCCTGCACCAACACAAGTGCGAAAAGTGGTTTTTCAACACTAACACAAGTGCAAAAAGTGGTTTTTCAACACTATCACAAATGCAAAAAGTGTTTTTCCCACACTAATACAAGTGCAAAAGTGGTTTCCTGCACCAACACAAGTGCGAAAAGTGGTTTTTCCACACTAACACAAGTGCGAAAAGTGGTTTTTCAACAATAACACAAGTGCGAAAAGTGGTTTTTCAACACTAACACAAGTGCGAAAAGTGGTTTTTCAACACTAACACAAGTGCGAAAAGTGGTTTTTCCAAACTAATACAAGTGCAAAAGTGGTTTCCTGCACCAACACAAGTGCGAAAAGTGGTTTTTCAACACTAACACAAGTGCGAAAAGTGGTTTTTCAACACGAACACAAGTGCGAAAAGTGGTTTTTCAACACGAACACAAGTGCGAAAAGTGGTTTTTCAACACGAACACAAGTGCGAAAAGTGGTTTTTCAACACGAACACAAGTGCGAAAAGTGGTTTTTCAACACTAACACAAGTGCGAAAAGTGGTTTTTCAACACTAACACAAGTGCGAAAAGTGGTTTTTCAACACGAACACAAGTGCGAAAAGTGGTTTTTCAAAACTAACAAGTGCGAAAAGTGTTTTTTCCACACTAATACAAGTGCAAAAGTGGTTTCCTGCACCAACACAAGTGCGAAAAGTGGTTTTTCAACACGAACACAAGTGCGAAAAGTGGTTTTTCAACACTAACACAAGTGTGAAAAGTGTTTTTTCCACACTAATACAAGTGCAAAAGTGGTTTCCTGCACCAACACAAGTGCGAAAAGTGGTTTTTCAACACTAACACAAGTGCGAAAAGTGGTTTTTCCACACTAATACAAGTGCAAAAGTGGTTTCCTGCACCAACACAAGTGCGAAAAGTGGTTTTTCAACACTAACACAAGTGCGAAAAGTGGTTTTTCAACACTAACACAAGTGCGAAAAGTGGTTTTTCAACAGTAACACAAGTGCGAAAAGTGTTTTTTCCACACTAATA
Source organism: Myxine glutinosa (assembly GCF_964187855.1). Classification (NCBI taxonomy): domain Eukaryota; kingdom Metazoa; phylum Chordata; class Myxini; order Myxiniformes; family Myxinidae; genus Myxine; species Myxine glutinosa. Next base: position 14,129 of record NW_027617059.1, on the reverse strand, counting down.
CAAGTGCAAAAGTGGTTTCCTGCACCAACACAAGTGCGAAAACTGGTTTTTCAACACTAACACAAGTGCGAAAAGTGGTTTTTCCACACTAATACAAGTGCAAATGTGGTTTCCTGCACCAACACAAGTGCGAAAAGTGGTTTTTCAACACTAACACAAGTGCGAAAAGTGGTTTTTAAACACTAACACAAGTGCGAAAAGTGGTTTTTCAACACTAACACAAGTGCGAAAAGTGTTTTTTCCACACTAGTACAAGTGCAAAAGTGGTTTCCTGCACCAACACAAGTGCGAAAAGTGTTTTTTCAACACTAACACAAGTGCGAAAAGTGGTTTTTCAACACTAATACAAGTGCGAAAAGTGGTTTTTCAACACTAACACAAGTGCGAAAAGTGGTTTTTCCACACTAATACAAGTGCAGAAGTGGTTTCCTGCACCAACACAAGTGCGAAAAGTGGTTTTTCAACACTAACACAAGTGCGAAAAGTGGTTTTTCAACACTAACACAAGTGCGAAAACTGGTTTTTCAACACTAACACAAGTGCGAAAAGTGGTGTTTCCACACTAATACAAGTGCAAATGTGGTTTCCTGCACCAACACAAGTGCGAAAAGTGGTTTTTCAACACTAACACAAGTGCGAAAAGTGGTTTTTCAACACTAACACAAGTGCGAAAAGTGGTTTTTCAACACAAACACAAGTGCGAAAAGTGGTTTTTCAACACTAACACAAGTGCGAAAAGTGGTTTTTCCACACTAATACAAGTGCAAAAGTGGTTTCCTGCACCAACACGGGTGCGAAAAGTGGTTTTTCAACACTAACACAAGTGCGAAAAGTGGTTTTTCAACACTAACACAAGTGCGAAAAGTGGTTTTTCCACACTAATACAAGTGCAAAAGTGGTTTCCTGAACCAACACAAGTGCGCAAAGTGGTTTTTCAACACTAACACAAGTGCGAAAAGTGGTTTTTCAACACTAACACAAGTGCGAAAAGTGGTTTTTCCACACTAATACAAGTGCAAAAGTGGTTTCCTCCACCAACACAAGTGCGAAAAGTGGTTTTTCAACACTAACACAAGTGCGAAAAGTGGTTTTTCAACACTAACACAAGTGCAAAAAGTGGTTTTTCAACACTAACACAAGTGCGAAAAGTGGTTTTTCAACACTAACACAAGTGCGAAAAGTATTTTTTCCACACTAAGACAAGTGCAAAAGTGGTTTCCTGCACCAACACAAGTGCGAAAAGTGGTTTTTCAACACTAACATAAGTGCGAAAAGTGGTTTTTCAACACTATCACAAGTGCAAAAAGTGTTTTTTCAACACTATCACAAGTGCAAAAAGTGTTTTTTCCACACTAATACAAGTGCAAAAGTGGTTTCCTGCACCAACAGAAGTGCGAAAAGTGGTTTTTCAACACTAATACAAGTGCAAAAGTGGTTTCCTGCACCAACAGAAGTGCGAAAAGTGGTTTTTCAACACTAACACAAGTGCGAAAAGTGGTTTTTCAACACTAACACAAGTGCGAAAAGTGGTTTTTCAACACTAACACAAGTGCGAAAAGTGGTTTTTCAACACTAACACAAGTGCGAAAAGTGGTTTTTCAACACTAACACAAGTGCGAAAAGTGGTTTTTCAACACTAACACAAGTGCGAAAAGTGGTTTTTCCACACTAATACAAGTGCAAAAGTGGTTTCCTGCACCAACACAAGTGCGAAAAGTGGTTTTTCAACACTAACACAAGTGCAAAAAGTGGTTTTTCAACACTATCACAAATGCAAAAAGTGTTTTTCCCACACTAATACAAGTGCAAAAGTGGTTTCCTGCACCAACACAAGTGCGAAAAGTGGTTTTTCCACACTAACACAAGTGCGAAAAGTGGTTTTTCAACAATAACACAAGTGCGAAAAGTGGTTTTTCAACACTAACACAAGTGCGAAAAGTGTTTTTCAACACTAACACAAGTGCGAAAAGTGGTTTTTCCAAACTAATACAAGTGCAAAAGTGGTTTCCTGCACCAACACAAGTGCGAAAAGTGGTTTTTCAACACTAACACAAGTGCGAAAAGTGGTTTTCAACACGAACACAAGTGCGAAAAGTGGTTTTTCAACACGAACACAAGTGCGAAAAGTGGTTTTTCAACACGAACACAAGTGCGAAAAGTGGTTTTTTCAACACTAACACAAGTGCGAAAAGTGGTTTTTCAACACTAACACAAGTGCGAAAAGTGGTTTTTCAACACGAACACAAGTGCGAAAAGTGGTTTTTCAAAACTAACAAGTGCGAAAAGTGTTTTTTCCACACTAATACAAGTGCAAAAGTGGTTTCCTGCACCAACACAAGTGCGAAAAGTGGTTTTTCAACACGAACACAAGTGCGAAAAGTGGTTTTTCAACACTAACACAAGTGTGAAAAGTGTTTTTTCCACACTAATACAAGTGCAAAAGTGGTTTCCTGCACCAACACAAGTGCGAAAAGTGGTTTTTCAACACTAACACAAGTGCGAAAAGTGGTTTTTCCACACTAATACAAGTGCAAAAGTGGTTTCCTGCACCAACACAAGTGCGAAAAGTGGTTTTTCAACACTAACACAAGTGCGAAAAGTGGTTTTTCAACACTAACACAAGTGCGAAAACTGGTTTTTCAACACTAACACAAGTGTAAAAAGTGGTTTTTCCACACTAATACAAGTGCAAATGTGGTTTCCTGCACCAACACAAGTGCGAAAAGTGGTTTTTCAACACTAACACAAGTGCGAAAAGTGGTTTTTCAACACTAACACAAGTGCGAAAAGTGGTTTTTCAACACAAACACAAGTGCGAAAAGTGGTTTTTCAACACTAACACAAGTGCGAAAAGTGGTTTTTCCACACTAATACAAGTGCAAAAGTGGTTTCCTGCACCAACACGGGTGCGAAAAGTGGTTTTTCAACACTAACACAAGTGCGAAAAGTGGTTTTTCAACACTATCACAAGTGCAAAAAGTGTTTTTTCCACACTAATACAAGTGCAAAAGTGGTTTCCTGCACCAACACAAGTGTGAAAAGTGGTTTTTCAACACTAACACAAGTGCGAAAAGTGGTTTATCAACACTAACACAAGTGCGAAAAGTGGTTTTTCCACACTAATACAAGTGCAAAAGTGGTTTCCTGAACCAACACAAGTGCGCAAAGTGGTTTTTCAACACTAACACAAGTGCGAAAAGTGGTTTTTCAACACTAACACAAGTGCGAAAAGTGGTTTTTCCACACTAATACAAGTGCAAAAGTGGTTTTTCAACACTAACACAAGTGCGAAAAGTGGTTTTTCAACACTAACACAAGTGCGAAAAGTGGTTTTTCAACACTAACACAAGTGCGAAAAGTGTTTTTTCCACACTAGTACAAGTGCAAAAGTGGTTTCCTGCACCAACACAAGTGCGAAAAGTGTTTTTTCAACACTAACACAAGTGCGAAAAGTGGTTTTTCAACACTAATACAAGTGCGAAAAGTGGTTTTTCAACACTAACACAAGTGCGAAAAGTGGTTTTTCCACACTAATACAAGTGCAGAAGTGGTTTCCTGCACCAACACAAGTGCGAAAAGTGGTTTTTCAACACTAACACAAGTGCGAAAAGTGGTTTTTCAACACTAACACAAGTGCGAAAACTGGTTTTTCAACACTAACACAAGTGTGAAAAGTGGTGTTTCCACACTAATACAAGTGCAAATGTGGTTTCCTGCACCAACACAAGTGCGAAAAGTGGTTTTTCAACACTAACACAAGTGCGAAAAGTGGTTTTTCAACACTAACACAAGTGCGAAAAGTGGTTTTTCAACACAAACACAAGTGCGAAAAGTGGTTTTTCAACACTAACACAAGTGCGAAAAGTGGTTTTTCCACACTAATACAAGTGCAAAAGTGGTTTCCTGCACCAACACGGGTGCGAAAAGTGGTTTTTCAACACTAACACAAGTGCGAAAAGTGGTTTTTCAACACTAACACAAGTGCGAAAAGTGGTTTTTCAATACTAACACAAGTGCGAAAAGTGGTTTTTCAACACTAACACAAGTGCGAAAAGTGGTTTTTCAACACTAACACAAGTGCGAAAAGTGGTTTTTCAACACTAACACAAGTGCGAAAAGTGTTTTTTCAACACTAACACAAGTGCGAAAAGTGTTTTTTCAACACTAACACAAGTGCGAAAAGTGGTTTTTCCACACTAATACAAGTACAAAAGTGGTTTCCTGCACCAACACAAGTGCGAAAAGTGGTTTTTCAACACGAACACAAGTGCGAAAAGAGGTTTTTCAACACTAACACAAGTGTGAAAAGTGTTTTTTCAATACTAACACAAGTGCGAAAAGTGGTTTTTCAACACTAACACAAGTGCGAAAAGTGGTTTTTCAACACTAACACAAGTGCGAAAAGTGGTTTTTCAACACGAACACAAGTGCGAAAAGTGGTTTTTCAACACTAACACAAGTGCGAAAAGTGTTTTTTCCACACTAATACAAGTGCAAAAGTGGTTTCCTGCACCAACACAAGTGCGAAAAGTGGTTTTTCAACACGAACACAAGTGCGAAAAGAGGTTTTTCAACACTAACACAAGTGTGAAAAGTGTTTTTTCCACACTAATACAAGTGCAAAAGTGGTTTCCTGCACCAACACAAGTGCGAAAAGTGGTTTTTCAACACTAACACAAGTGCGAAAAGTGGTTTTTCCACACTAATACAAGGGCAAAAGTGGTTTCCTGCACCAACACAAGTGCGGAAAGTGGTTTTTCAACACTAACACAAGTGCGAAAAGTGGTTTTTCAACACTAACACAAGTGCGAAAAGTGGTTTTTCCACACTAATACAAGTGCAAATGTGGTTTCCTGCACCAACACAAGTGCGAAAAGTGGTTTTTCAACACTAACACAAGTGCGAAAAGTGGTTTTTCAACACTAACACAAGTGCGAAAAGTGGTTTTTCAATACTAACACAAGTGCGAAAAGTGGTTTTTCAACACTAACACAAGTGCGAAAAGTGGTTTTTCAACACTAACACAAGTGCGAAAAGTGTTTTTTCAACACTAACACAAGTGCGAAAAGTGTTTTTTCAACACTAACACAAGTGCGAAAAGTGGTTTTTCCACACTAATACAAGTACAAAAGTGGTTTCCTGCACCAACACAAGTGCGAAAAGTGGTTTTTCAACACTAACACAAGTGCAAAAAGTGGTTTTTCAACACTATCACAAGTGCAAAAAGTGTTTTTTCCACACTAATACAAGTGCAAAAGTGGTTTCCTGCACCAACACAAGTGCGAAAAGTGGTTTTTCAACACTAACACAAGTGCGAAAAGTGGTTTTTCAACACTAACACAAGTGCGAAAAGTGGTTTTTACACACTAATGCAAGTGCAAAAGTGGTTTCCTGCACCAACACAAGTGCGAAAAGTGTTTTTTCAACACTAACACAAGTGCGAAAAGTGGTTTTTCAACACTAACACAAGTGCGAAAAGTGTTTTTTTCCACACTAATACAAGTGCAAAAGTGGTTTTCCTGCACCAACACAAGTGCCAAAAGTGGTTTTTCAACACTAACACAAGTGCGAAAAGTGGTTTTTCAAAACTAACAAGTGCGAAAAGTGTTTTTTCCACACTAATACAAGTGCAAAAGTGGTTTCCTGCACCAACACAAGTGCGAAAAGTGGTTTTTCAACACGAACACAAGTGCGAAAAGTGGTTTTTCAACACTAACACAAGTGTGAAAAGTGTTTTTTCCACACTAATACAAGTGCAAAAGTGGTTTCCTGCACCAACACAAGTGCGAAAAGTGGTTTTTCAACACTAACACAAGTGCGAAAAGTGGTTTTTCCACACTAATACAAGTGCAAAAGTGGTTTCCTGCACCAACACAAGTGCGAAAAGTGGTTTTTCAACACTAACACAAGTGCGAAAAGTGGTTTTTCAACACTAACACAAGTGCGAAAAGTGGTTTTTCAACACTAACACAAGTGCGAAAAGTGGTTTTTCAACACTAACACAAGTGCAAAAAGTGTTTTTTCCACACTAGTACAAGTGCAAAAGTGGTTTCCTGCACCAACACAAGTGCGAAAAGTGTTTTTTCAACACTAACACAAGTGCGAAAAGTGTTTTTTCAACACTAACACAAGTGCGAAAAGTGTTTTTTCAACACTAACACAAGTGCGAAAAGTGTTTTTTCAACACTAACACAAGTGCGAAAAGTGGTTTTTCAACACTAACACAAGTGCGAAAAGTGGTTTTTCAACACTAACACAAGTGCGAAAAGTGGTTTTTCCACACTAATACAAGTGCAAAAGTGGTTTCCTGCACCAACACAAGTGCGAAAAGTGGTTTTTCAACACTAACACAAGTGCGAAAAGTGGTTTTTCAACACTAACACAAGTGCGAAAAGTGGTTTTTCCACACTAAGACAAGTGCAAAAGTGGTTTCCTGCACCAACACAAGTGCGAAAAGTGGTTTTTCAACACTAACACAAGTGCGAAAAGTGGTTTTTCAACACGAACACAAGTGCGAAAAGTGGTTTTTCCACACTAATACAAGTGCAAATGTGGTTTCCTGCACCAACACAAGTGCGAAAAGTGGTTTTTCAACACTAACACAAGTGCGAAAAGTGGTTTTTCAAAACTAACACAAGTGCGAAAAGTGGTTTTTCCACACTAATACAAGTGCAAAAGTGGTTTTTCCACACTAATACAAGTGCAAAAGTGGTTTCCTGCACCAACACAAGTGCGAAAAGTGGTTTTTCAACACTAACACAAGTGCGAAAAGTGGTTTTTCAACACTATCACAAGTGCAAAAAGTGTTTTTTCCACACGAATACAAGTGCAAAAGTGGTTTCCTGCACCAACACAAGTGTGAAAAGTGGTTTTTCAACACTAACACAAGTGCGAAAAGTGGTTTATCAACACTAACACAAGTGCGAAAAGTGGTTTTTCCACACTAATACAAGTGCAAAAGTGGTTTCCTGAACCAACACAAGTGCGCAAAGTGGTTTTTCAACACTAACACAAGTGCGAAAAGTGGTTTTTCAACACTAACACAAGTGCGAAAAGTGGTTTTTCCACACTAATACAAGTGCAAAAGTGGTTTTTCAACACTAACACAAGTGCGAAAAGTGGTTTTTCAACACTAACACAAGTGCGAAAAGTGGTTTTTCAACACTAACACAAGTGCGAAAAGTGTTTTTTCCACACTAGTACAAGTGCAAAAGTGGTTTCCTGCACCAACACAAGTGCGAAAAGTGTTTTTTCAACACTAACACAAGTGCGAAAAGTGGTTTTTCAACACTAATACAAGTGCGAAAAGTGGTTTTTCAACACTAACACAAGTGCGAAAAGTGGTTTTTCCACACTAATACAAGTGCAGAAGTGGTTTCCTGCACCAACACAAGTGCGAAAAGTGGTTTTTCAACACTAACACAAGTGCGAAAAGTGGTTTTTCAACACTAACACAAGTGCGAAAACTGGTTTTTCAACACTAACACAAGTGCGAAAAGTGGTGTTTCCACACTAATACAAGTGCAAATGTGGTTTCCTGCACCAACACAAGTGCGAAAAGTGGTTTTTCAACACTAACACAAGTGCGAAAAGTGGTTTTTCAACACTAACACAAGTGCGAAAAGTGGTTTTTCAACACAAACACAAGTGCGAAAAGTGGTTTTTCAACACTAACACAAGTGCGAAAAGTGGTTTTTCCACACTAATACAAGTGCAAAAGTGGTTTCCTGCACCAACACGGGTGCGAAAAGTGGTTTTTCAACACTAACACAAGTGCGAAAAGTGGTTTTTCAACACTAACACAAGTGCGAAAAGTGGTTTTTCCACACTAATACAAGTGCAAAAGTGGTTTCCTGAACCAACACAAGTGCGCAAAGTGGTTTTTCAACACTAACACAAGTGCGAAAAGTGGTTTTTCAACACTAACACAAGTGCGAAAAGTGGTTTTTCCACACTAATACAAGTGCAAAAGTGGTTTCCTCCACCAACACAAGTGCGAAAAGTGGTTTTTCAACACTAACACAAGTGCGAAAAGTGGTTTTTCAACACTAACACAAGTGCAAAAAGTGGTTTTTCAACACTAACACAAGTGCGAAAAGTGGTTTTTCAACACTAACACAAGTGTGAAAAGTGGTTTTTCCACACTAATACAAGTGCAAAAGTGGTTTCCTGCACCAACACAAGTGCGAAAAGTGGTTTTTCAACACTAACACAAGTGCGAAAAGTGGTTTTTCAACACTAACACAAGTGCGAAAAGTGGTTTTTCAACACTAACACAAGTGCGAAAAGTGGTTTTTCAACACTAACACAAGTGCGAAAAGTGGTTTTTCCACACTAATACAAGTGCAAAAGTGGTTTCCTGCACCAACACAAGTGCGAAAAGTGGTTTTTCAACACTAACACAAGTGCGAAAAGTGGTTTTTCAACACTAACACAAGTGCGAAAAGTGGTTTTTCCACACTAAGACAAGTGCAAAAGTGGTTTCCTGCACCAACACAAGTGCGAAAAGTGGTTTTTCAACACTAACACAAGTGCGAAAAGTGGTTTTTCAACATGAACACAAGTGCAAAAAGTGGTTTTTCCACACTAATACAAGTGCAAATGTGGTTTCCTGCACCAACACAAGTGCGAAAAGTGGTTTTTCAACACTAACACAAGTGCGAAAAGTGGTTTTTCAAAACTAACACAAGTGCGAAAAGTGGTTTTTCCACACTAATACAAGTGCAAAAGTGGTTTTTCCACACTAATACAAGTGCAAAAGTGGTTTCCTGCACCAACACAAGTGCGAAAAGTGGTTTTTCAACACTAACACAAGTGCGAAAAGTGGTTTTTCAACACTATCACAAGTGCAAAAAGTGTTTTTTCCACACTAATACAAGTGCAAAAGTGGTTTCCTGCACCAACACAAGTGTGAAAAGTGGTTTTTCAACACTAACACAAGTGCGAAAAGTGGTTTATCAACACTAACACAAGTGCGAAAAGTGGTTTTTCCACACTAATACAAGTGCAAAAGTGGTTTCCTGAACCAACACAAGTGCGCAAAGTGGTTTTTCAACACTAACACAAGTGCGAAAAGTGGTTTTTCAACACTAACACAAGTGCGAAAAGTGGTTTTTCCACACTAATACAAGTGCAAAAGTGGTTTTTCAACACTAACACAAGTGCGAAAAGTGGTTTTTCAACACTAACACAAGTGCGAAAAGTGGTTTTTCAACACTAACACAAGTGCGAAAAGTGTTTTTTCCACACTAGTACAAGTGCAAAAGTGGTTTCCTGCACCAACACAAGTGCGAAAAGTGTTTTTTCAACACTAACACAAGTGCGAAAAGTGGTTTTTCAACACTAATACAAGTGCGAAAAGTGGTTTTTCAACACTAACACAAGTGCGAAAAGTGGTTTTTCCACACTAATACAAGTGCAGAAGTGGTTTCCTGCACCAACACAAGTGCGAAAAGTGGTTTTTCAACACTAACACAAGTGCGAAAAGTGGTTTTTCAACACTAACACAAGTGCGAAAACTGGTTTTTCAACACTAACACAAGTGCGAAAAGTGGTGTTTCCACACTAATACAAGTGCAAATGTGGTTTCCTGCACCAACACAAGTGCGAAAAGTGGTTTTTCAACACTAACACAAGTGCGAAAAGTGGTTTTTCAACACTAACACAAGTGCGAAAAGTGGTTTTTCAACACAAACACAAGTGCGAAAAGTGGTTTTTTCAACACTAACACAAGTGCGAAAAGTGGTTTTTCCACACTAATACAAGTGCAAAAGTGGTTTCCTGCACCAACACGGGTGCGAAAAGTGGTTTTTCAACACTAACACAAGTGCGAAAAGTGGTTTTTCAACACTAACACAAGTGCGAAAAGTGGTTTTTCCACACTAATACAAGTGCAAAAGTGGTTTCCTGAACCAACACAAGTGCGCAAAGTGGTTTTTCAACACTAACACAAGTGCGAAAAGTGGTTTTTCAACACTAACACAAGTGTGAAAAGTGGTTTTTCCACACTAATACAAGTGCAAAAGTGGTTTCCTCCACCAACACAAGTGCGAAAAGTGGTTCTTCAACACTAACACAAGTGCGAAAAGTGGTTTTTCAACACTAACACAAGTGCAAAAAGTGGTTTTTCAACACTAACACAAGTGCGAAAAGTGGTTTTTCAACACTAACACAAGTGCGAAAAGTATTTTTTCCACACTAAGACAAGTGCAAAAGTGGTTTCCTGCACCAACACAAGTGCGAAAAGTGGTTTTTCAACACTAATACAAGTGCAAAAGTGGTTTCCTGCACCAACAGAAGTGCGAAAAGTGGTTTTTCAACACTAACACAAGTGCGAAAAGTGGTTTTTCAACACTAACACAAGTGCGAAAAGTGGTTTTTCAACACTAACACAAGTGCGAAAAGTGGTTTTTCAACACTAACACAAGTGCGAAAAGTGGTTTTTCAACACTAACACAAGTGCGAAAAGTGGTTTTTCAACACTAACACAAGTGCGAAAAGTGGTTTTTCCACACTAATACAAGTGCAAAAGTGGTTTCCTGCACCAACACAAGTGCGAAAAGTGGTTTTTCAACACGAACACAAGTGCAAAAAGTGGTTTTTCAACACTATCACAAATGCAAAAAGTGTTTTTCCCACACTAATACAAGTGCAAAAGTGGTTTCCTGCACCAACACAAGTGCGAAAAGTGGTTTTTCCACACTAACACAAGTGCGAAAAGTGGTTTTTCAACAATAACACAAGTGCGAAAAGTGGTTTTTCAACACTAACACAAGTGCGAAAAGTGGTTTTTCAACACTAACACAAGTGCGAAAAGTGGTTTTTCCAAACTAATACAAGTGCAAAAGTGGTTTCCTGCACCAACACAAGTGCGAAAAGTGGTTTTTCAACACTAACACAAGTGCGAAAAGTGGTTTTTCAACACGAACACAAGTGCGAAAAGTGGTTTTTCAACACGAACACAAGTGCGAAAAGTGGTTTTTCAACACGAACACAAGTGCGAAAAGTGGTTTTTCAACACTAACACAAGTGCGAAAAGTGGTTTTTCAACACTAACACAAGTGCGAAAAGTGGTTTTTCAACACGAACACAAGTGCGAAAAGTGGTTTTTCAAAACTAACAAGTGCGAAAAGTGTTTTTTCCACACTAATACAAGTGCAAAAGTGGTTTCCTGCACCAACACAAGTGCGAAAAGTGGTTTTTCAACACGAACACAAGTGCGAAAAGTGGTTTTTCAACACTAACACAAGTGTGAAAAGTGTTTTTTCCACACTAATACAAGTGCAAAAGTGGTTTCCTGCACCAACACAAGTGCGAAAAGTGGTTTTTCAACACTAACACAAGTGCGAAAAGTGGTTTTTCCACACTAATACAAGTGCAAAAGTGGTTTCCTGCACCAACACAAGTGCGAAAAGTGGTTTTTCAACACTAACACAAGTGCGAAAAGTGGTTTTTCAACACTAACACAAGTGCGAAAAGTGGTTTTTCAACAGTAACACAAGTGCGAAAAGTGTTTTTTCCACACTAATACAAGTGCAAAAGTGGTTTCCTGCACCAACACAAGTGCGAAAAGTGGTTTTTCAACACTAACACAAGTGCGAAAAGTGGTTTTTCAACACTAACACAAGTGCGAAAAGTGGTTTTTCAACACTAACACAAGTGCGAAAAGTGTTTTTTCCACACTAGTACAAGTGCAAAAGTGGTTTCCTGCACCAACACAAGTGCGAAAAGTGTTTTTTCAACACTAACACAAGTGCGAAAAGTGGTTTTTCAACACTAATACAAGTGCGAAAAGTGGTTTTTCAACACTAACACAAGTGCGAAAAGTGGTTTTTCCACACTAATACAAGTGCAGAAGTGGTTTCCTGCACCAACACAAGTGCGAAAAGTGGTTTTTCAACACTAACACAAGTGCGAAAAGTGGTTTTTCAACACTAACACAAGTGCGAAAACTGGTTTTTCAACACTAACACAAGTGCGAAAAGTGGTGTTTCCACACTAATACAAGTGCAAATGTGGTTTCCTGCACCAACACAAGTGCGAAAAGTGGTTTTTCAACACTAACACAAGTGCGAAAAGTGGTTTTTCAACACTAACACAAGTGCGAAAAGTGGTTTTTCAACACAAACACAAGTGCGAAAAGTGGTTTTTCAACACTAACACAAGTGCGAAAAGTGGTTTTTCCACACTAATACAAGTGCAAAAGTGGTTTCCTGCACCAACACGGGTGCGAAAAGTGGTTTTTCAACACTAACACAAGTGCGAAAAGTGGTTTTTCAACACTAACACAAGTGCGAAAAGTGGTTTTTCCACACTAATACAAGTGCAAAAGTGGTTTCCTGAACCAACACAAGTGCGCAAAGTGGTTTTTCAACACTAACACAAGTGCGAAAAGTGGTTTTTCAACACTAACACAAGTGCGAAAAGTGGTTTTTCCACACTAATACAAGTGCAAAAGTGGTTTCCTCCACCAACACAAGTGCGAAAAGTGGTTTTTCAACACTAACACAAGTGCGAAAAGTGGTTTTTCAACACTAACACAAGTGCAAAAAGTGGTTTTTCAACACTAACACAAGTGCGAAAAGTGGTTTTTCAACACTAACATAAGTGCGAAAAGTATTTTTTCCACACTAAGACAAGTGCAAAAGTGGTTTCCTGCACCAACACAAGTGCGAAAAGTGGTTTTTCAACACTAACATAAGTGCGAAAAGTGGTTTTTCAACACTATCACAAGTGCAAAAAGTGTTTTTTCAACACTATCACAAGTGCAAAAAGTGTTTTTTCCACACTAATACAAGTGCAAAAGTGGTTTCCTGCACCAACAGAAGTGCGAAAAGTGGTTTTTCAACACTAATACAAGTGCAAAAGTGGTTTCCTGCACCAACAGAAGTGCGAAAAGTGGTTTTTCAACACTAACACAAGTGCGAAAAGTGGATTTTCAACACTAACACAAGTGCGAAAAGTGGTTTTTCAACACTAACACAAGTGCGAAAAGTGGTTTTTCCACACTAATACAAGTGCAAAAGTGGTTTCCTGCACCAACACAAGTGCGAAAAGTGGTTTTTCAACACTAACACAAGTGCAAAAAGTGGTTTTTCAACACTATCACAAATGCAAAAAGTGTTTTTCCCACACTAATACAAGTGCAAAAGTGGTTTCCTGCACCAACACAAGTGCGAAAAGTGGTTTTTCCACACTAACACAAGTGCGAAAAGTGGTTTTTCAACAATAACACAAGTGCGAAAAGTGGTTTTTCAACACTAACACAAGTGCGAAAAGTGGTTTTTCAACACTAACACAAGTGCGAAAAGTGGTTTTTCCAAACTAATACAAGTGCAAAAGTGGTTTCCTGCACCAACACAAGTGCGAAAAGTGGTTTTCTCAACACTAACACAAGTGCGAAAAGTGGTTTTTCAACACGAACACAAGTGCGAAAAGTGGTTTTTCAACACGAACACAAGTGCGAAAAGTGGTTTTTCAACACGAACACAAGTGCGAAAAGTGGTTTTTCAACACGAACACAAGTGCGAAAAGTGGTTTTTCAACACTAACACAAGTGCGAAAAGTGGTTTTTCAACACTAACACAAGTGCGAAAAGTGGTTTTTCAACACGAACACAAGTGCGAAAAGTGGTTTTTCAAACTAACAAGTGCGAAAAGTGTTTTTTCCACACTAATACAAGTGCAAAAGTGGTTTCCTGCACCAACACAAGTGCGAAAAGTGGTTTTTCAACACGAACACAAGTGCGAAAAGTGGTTTTTCAACACTAACACAAGTGTGAAAAGTGTTTTTTCCACACTAATACAAGTGCAAAAGTGGTTTCCTGCACCAACACAAGTGCGAAAAGTGGTTTTTCAACACTAACACAAGTGCGAAAAGTGGTTTTTCCACACTAATACAAGTGCAAAAGTGGTTTCCTGCACCAACACAAGTGCGAAAAGTGGTTTTTCAACACTAACACAAGTGCGAAAAGTGGTTTTTCAACACTAACACAAGTGCGAAAAGTGGTTTTTCAACAGTAACACAAGTGCGAAAAGTGTTTTTTCCACACTAATACAAGTGCAAAAGTGGTTTCCTGCACCAACACAAGTGCGAAAACTGGTTTTTCAACACTAACACAAGTGCGAAAA